>NC_018337.1:1087055-1117055 GCF_000234665.1 Leishmania mexicana MHOM/GT/2001/U1103
CCCCTTTCTCTCTGTCCCCCGCAGGCCACTGACGTGTGGGGCCTGCCTGCCTGTGTGTGTGCGCGTGTGCCTCTCCCCGCGTGTGGGCGAGAGGGGCTGGCGGTGACGGCGAGGGACACGGCCAGCACAGCGCAGCGGAACAGGGGGACGGGGAGTGTGCGACGGCGACGGCGCCCGCAAAGGATAGAGCGGGGCGAATGAATGCCTAGCGGACTGGGCGAGCACGACGAGAGAGAGGGGCAGTGCTTGCCCTTCGACCCGAGTCGGCGTCTGCGTGCGTGTGCTTGTCTCTGCGCGTGTTGTGCTTTATTATGTCTTCGCCTCTCTTGTGTCGCTTCTTCTTTTCTGCTTTTCTTTGCTTCGATGCCTAACCCCACCACCGAGTCCCCCAGACTCCCATGTAAAGAGCCTTCGCCCCTTATTGCGGGATGCGGTGGCGTGGTGCGACTGTGGGAGCGGCGTGGCATGCAGGCAGAGCACAGGGTGTCACAGGGCCCTGACCTGCGGCTGGCCGGCATTGACGGATGCCACCGCCTGTTACGTACACGACTGACGCCACTGCCTCTGTCCTGAAGGCGCGACCCTGGACGCTGCCCGTGTTGACCGAGGCATGCGGCCCGCCCGGGTCCGTGTGGCGCCCACCGCGCAGCACGTACCCGAGGAAGGGACGAGCAAGGAGAGGATGCGCCGGTACGACGCATGGGGCCCGATGGAACGGCAGGCAGTGCGTCCATGGCGACCAGGATGTAGCCGTGGTGCAACAGAGGCGTGTGAGCTGTCTGTGAATTCGTATACTTGTCGACGTGTTCGTTGTGGCGCGAGGCGTGCAAGGGTGCCTCACTGCCGCCACTGGCGGATATGCAAAACGTTAATAACACAACATCAAGACGGGGCGGCGGAATACACGCGCCCACACGCAGACGACGATCTAAGCGTCGTGCGTTCTGCTCTCTCCCCCGACGGCATCGCGTTGTCTCCGCCTGCAAAGACGGAGTGCGTGCGCGCGCCTGTTTCCCTCCCGTCTCTCTTCCTCGTCTTCTCTTCTGTTTTTGTGCCTTCCTGCGAGCGTTTCTCTTCGTTTCTATGTTGTGTTCTCGCTTCCGTTCTTCGACTCGCCGATCCACGCAGCGTGGGGGCGGTGGGTGCCGTTGCCCTCTTCTCGGCGAGGCAGCGCAGAGGGTGCGCCGCGCTCTCTGCTGCCGCGTTGCCCGCGGCAAGGCTGTGCGGTGCGCGCGCCTGTTTCCCTCCCGTCTCTCTTCCTCGTCTTCTCTTCTGTTTTTGTGCCTTCCTGCGAGCGTTTCTCCTCGTTTCTATGTTGTGTTCTCGCTTCCGTTCTTCGACTCGCCGACCTACGCAGCGTGGGGGCGGTGGGTGCCGTTGCCCTCTTCTCGGCGAGGCAGCGCAGAGGGTGCGCCGCGCTCTCTGCTGCCGCGTTGCCCGCGGCAAGGCTGTGCGATGCGCGCGCCTGTTTCCCTCCCGTCTCTCTTCCTCGTCTTTTCTGTTTTTGTGCCTTCCTGCGAGCGTTTCTCCTCGTTTCTATGTTGTGTTCTCGCTTCCGTTCTTCGACTCGCCGACCTACGCAGCGTGGGGGCGGTGGGTGCCGTTGCCCTCTTCTCGGCGAGGCAGCGCAGAGGGTGCGCCGCGCTCTCTGCTGCCGCGTTGCCCGCGGCAAGGCTGTGCGGTGCGCGTGGCTGTTCCCACGTTGGTGTATGTGCATATGCATGCGTGTCTGCCGGCACCGCCGCCTCTCTTTGCACTCGTTCCTCCTCCTCCTCCTCTGCCCCTCTCCTCTCTGCTGCATGTTGACGCTTGCCTCATGGGTGCCCCTTGGCGAAGCGCGGTGGTGGGTGGCGACCCGGACGTGGGCGCCCGCCCGCACACGCAGACCGCAAGGAGAAGCAGCCATGTGCGCGTAAAGGTATTCACTCTCGCATGCTGGCGTGGCCGACTGCTGAGGGGCGTCGCTGGGATCCGTCTGTGCGCGGTACGCGGCGCGGCAGAGGCGGTGCGGCATGCGTGCGCGTGGCCTCAAGTCTGTTGTTGTGATTGCCGCGCGCCGTGGAGGCGGTGTCGCCGATCCCGTTTAGCCGGTGCTGGCGGGCGGAGCGGAGGCGACTGCTGGATGGTGCGGATCTGTCGCCGGTCGTGTGCGTGTATGTGTGGGGTGGGGCGGGTGATGGTCCAGAATACTGGCCGTGCGGTGGCGAGGCGCAGGGGCAGCATCGGCTGTGCTGCGCGCTTGTGGTGCGTTGCGTCTTCACGACGAAGGTGCGCGCGTACTGGCGGGAGGAGCTGGTGTGTCCGTGCGCCACGGAGACCCCTCCAAGGCTGCCCGGTGGTGTGAGGGCGCGGGTGTGTGCTGGCGACGGCCGGCGGGGCCTTGGCCGTGAAGCGCAGTGGTGGTGAGGCGGTGGTGCGCAGTGTGCTGGCGCAGGCGGTGCGCGCGGAGGGCACGCTGCGCTGCGTCGTGGTGGCGCCCTGCGTGAAGCGGGAGATGTGTGCGTGTGTGTGCACCGACGCTGTAGCGCTGGCGTGTGCGACTGTTGTCTGCGCCATGTCGCCATGGGTGGGCCCATGGAGTCGGTGAGCGTGGCCCCCCCCCCCCGCCTCGCTGGGGTGTGGCGCCTCGACTTCTGCAATGGCCGCCGTGTTCCGCCGCGAGCAGGCGCTCGCCTGCACGCAGCACACCATCGACGCTGCTAGCCTCCGGCCGCTTGGTCGGCATCTCACTGCGATGCAGGGCGCCGGCGTGGACGAGCTGCCTGTGGCGGTGCACGAATGCCGCGCGTCGGCGGGGCAGCGCAGGAATGGGAAGCTTCTGAGGTCGGTGCGGGAGCTGCGGGGGCGTGTGCCGGCCGCCCGGAGCCTGGCTGCGCGCCGGCGGAGACGCGGCGGCGCTGGGGGCGCGCTGTGTTGCACGATCCCGTGCAGGATGTGTGGCTGTTCCGCAACAAGCTTTTCCACTCCGCCTCCCGGTGCTGCTGGCGGTAGACGCGCGGTGAGATGAGGAGGTGGTGGGGAAGGGCGGGTGGTGTATCTGCGCGAGCGCGTGGGTGCCGGGGTGGAGGGGAGTGTGCACTGATGTGGGTGCGGCCTCGCGTGCTGCGACTGGCACCCCCGCCCTCCTCGCCCCATGGCGCGCACACGGGGTCGCTGCTGCGCGCATCCCCTGCTCTTTGGTGATGTTCCTTTTGCTTTTTGTGGTGCAGGGCTGCGGCGGTGCGGGGTGGGTGGTGCAGCATCCCGCCCGCACAGACACCGAGGCCGCCCCGCCCCCCACCCCCTGCACACACGTGGCCATGGGCCTCACGCAGGCGCCCCTAGGACAACGCGGACCAGAGAAGAGCGCAGCAGGCAGAGCGCCAGGCGGTGGGCTCTGCGACTGCGGGCCTTTGCGGTCTCTTCCCCTCGTCCTCGCTGTGCGCAGCGCCGCTTTCCGCTGGCGCGGCCAAGCGAAGGAGGCGGGGCCGAGAAGCACAGAGGGGGACGCTGCGGGTGCGATGGGTGGGGCGAGGCGATGCGGTGAGGGGCGTGGGAGGGGGAGGGGGGGACTTCCCGGATGGTGGCAAGCACTGCCCTCTGTCCTCTGCGCTTGGCCGCCGTCTCGTGCGCTTCCGCCCCCCTCCCACGTCGCTGCCGTTGCGGTGCGTCGCACACCCAGCGGCCTCCTCTCGTGAGCCTTTTCGCTTGTGCGCATGCCATCCGGTGACCCATCTGCTGCCGCTGTGCACGCCTCGTCGTGTCACCTGCCTGTCTCGCCACCACTGCCTCCCCCAATATCTTTCTCTCTCCTCGCCTACTTTGTCTCTTGCTCGCGTGGCCCGTCCCTCTGCCGCCCTCTCACGACACACGCGCACGAACGAACGAACACCGACAACGCGTACGTGCACGTGCACGTGCGCCAACAACAATACGCATATGGACATACATAGTTAAGGCTCTCTTCGCCTCTCTCCGCTTTGCCGCCCTCCTCCCTCCTCGCCAGCGCTGCTGCGCCATCCCGACTCCCCTGTGATTCGCTCTCATGCGCACCTGCGCTTCACGTTTCGCAGAACTGCGCCGTGAGTTGGCGAAGGAGTTCAAGACAGGCGTGCTTATCTACGCCGTCGTCCAGCTGCTCGCGTTTCTTTGTGTGCTGATCGGTACGCCGCTTGATATGTTTCGTGGTGACCGGAA
Organism: Leishmania mexicana MHOM/GT/2001/U1103; assembly: GCF_000234665.1. NCBI lineage: Eukaryota > Euglenozoa > Kinetoplastea > Trypanosomatida > Trypanosomatidae > Leishmania > Leishmania mexicana. Next base: position 1,091,232 of record NC_018337.1, read on the forward strand.
CCAATTTGACGAAAGGCCGTGCGTAACTTTATGGGGTACCAAGCGGAACTGCGACACCATCGTTTATGCCCGTGACACGGACGATCGGTGGATGACATGCCACAACCGACGGGATCGTTTCCGCGCTGCTGGAGCGTTGTCTGTCATCTCCGTCATGGTGTACTGCGCGGCGTTCGTCTTGGGAGTCATTAGGCTGTACTGCTGCTCTTTCCTCCGCTGTGTATGCCTGGGGCTCAACGTCGCTGGCGTCATCACGCTGGGCATCACCTGTGGACTCATGGTGCTAAGCTACGTTCAAGACGATGGGGGTCTCTGCCCGCCTCTCCGGCGCAACTTCAACTTTGGTGTCGGCTTCGGTCTCTTCTTGGTGGCCTGGATCCTCGATGTCGTCAACATCGTCATTTTACTGTTGCCTTGGCGCTCGGCGTCCTCTGTTGAGGCTGAGGACGCAAAGAATTACCGAAATTTGGATTGTGAAGAAGGATTTCAAAGGAGGCCGGAGGCGGAGTGGCTATCTGCGCGGTGGGCGTGCGATGACCCGCTGACGGAGGGGCCGGTGGAGCGTGTGTGAGCGGGACGGAGGGGGGCGAGGGCTGCGGATACTCGCCCCTGCTTTGCGCCGGCAGCTCTCCCTCTGTTGCTCGCTGCCGCCTCGTGCGTGCGCGTGCGGCGGACCTGGCGCGTTGTGGAGGCGGCGCAGACGTGCAGGCGCGCTGTGGCACGCACATGCCGAGGAGCGGCTCTCGCTTTCTGCGCCTCCGCGTCTCTCTTCCCCTTCCCGTCGTGCTGCACTGCTCTCGGGTGCGGGTGCGGTGTATGCGAGCATCTGCTGACGAGTTCGAGGTTTCTCCCTCGCCGGTCGTCGTCTTGTCGTGCGTGTGTCTTTTGTTGAGCTTCCGCCTCTCTCTTAGCTGTTGCGTTTTCTGCTGATCTGGACAGCGGTCTGCGTGCTGTGGTGGGCCGCTCCCCCTTGGCGAGACGAGAAGGCGAGCGGAGAGGCGTGGGGGAGGGGGTTGCACGGGCGTCGCCTGCCGGCCCATGGAGGGGAGACGGCGGCATCCGTGCACCCGGAAGCGACACACAGGTGCATACGCAGCGCTGAAGAGAGGGTGTGAGGCTGGCGGGGTGGCGGGTGGGCGACCTCACGTCGGACGTGTGCGTGTGTGGTGCCGCCTGCGCCCTTTGCGTTGTTCTCGAGCCCTCTTGGTGTTTGCGCGCGCCTGCCCTCGATCCGCCACTGCCGCACACGGGACGTGCGTGTGTGCCGGTGCATGCGCCCCTGTGACCGTCCCTCCCCTTCCTCAGCGGATGCCCCCTCCCCGCCGCCCCTCTCTTGCTGCGGCGACTGTCCGGTGCTCCCCGCAGTCCCAGGGAGAAAGAAGCGCCACCACGACAGGGGAGCAGCTGGGCGCACCCTCTGACCCGCCCCCCTTACGTTGTCGCTGCTTCCTCCTCTCGTCTCGTGGTGTTGCGCGCACCCGCCGCCGCGCGTCTTCACTTGCCTTGTTGCTCTTTTCCGTGTGCCGATACCCGCGCTCCCCCTTTCTCTCTGTCCCCCGCAGGCCACTGACGTGTGGGGCCTGCCTGCCTGTGTGTGTGCGCGTGTGCCTCTCCCCGCGTGTGGGCGAGAGGGGCTGGCGGTGACGGCGAGGGACACGGCCAGCACAGCGCAGCGGAACAGGGGGACGGGGAGTGTGCGACGGCGACGGCGCCCGCAAAGGATAGAGCGGGGCGAATGAATGCCTAGCGGACTGGGCGAGCACGACGAGAGAGAGGGGCAGTGCTTGCCCTTCGACCCGAGTCGGCGTCTGCGTGCGTGTGCTTGTCTCTGCGCGTGTTGTGCTTTATTATGTCTTCGCCTCTCTTGTGTCGCTTCTTCTTTTCTGCTTTTCTTTGCTTCGATGCCTAATCCCACCACCGAGTCCCCCAGACTCCCATGTAAAGAGCCTTCGCCCCTTATTGCGGGATGCGGTGGCGTGGTGCGACTGTGGGAGCGGCGTGGCATGCAGGCAGAGCACAGGGTGTCACAGGGCCCTGACCTGCGGCTGGCCGGCATTGACGGATGCCACCGCCTGTTACGTACACGACTGACGCCACTGCCTCTGTCCTGAAGGCGCGACCCTGGACGCTGCCCGTGTTGACCGAGGCATGCGGCCCGCCCGGGTCCGTGTGGCGCCCACCGCGCAGCACGTACCCGAGGAAGGGACGAGCAAGGAGAGGATGCGCCGGTACGACGCATGGGGCCCGATGGAACGGCAGGCAGTGCGTCCATGGCGACCAGGATGTAGCCGTGGTGCAACAGAGGCGTGTGAGCTGTCTGTGAATTCGTATATTTGTCGACGTGTTCGTGGTGGCGCGAGGCGTGCAAGGGTGCCTCACTGCCGCCACTGGCGGATATGCAAAACGTTAATAACACAACATCAAAACGGGGCGGCGGAATACACGCGCCCACACGCAGACGACGATCTAAGCGTCGTGCGTTCTGCTCTCCCCCCGACGGCATCGCGTTGTCTCCGCCTGCAAAGACGGAGTGCGATGCGCGCGCCTGTTTCCCCCCCGTCTCTCTTCCTCGTCTTCTCTTCTGTTTTTGTGCCTTCCTGCGAGCGTTTCTCTTCGTTTCTATGTTGTGTTCTCGCTTCCGTTCTTCGACTCGCCGACCCACGCAGCGTGGGGGCGGTGGGTGCCGTTGCCCTCTTCTCGGCGAGGCAGCGCAGAGGGTGCGCCGCGCTCTCTGCTGCCGCGTTGCCCGCGGCAAGGCTGTGCGGTGCGCGTGGCTGTTCCCACGTTGGTGTATGTGCATATGCATGCGTGTCTGCCGGCACCGCCGCCTCTCTTTGCACTCGTTCCTCCTCCTCCTCCTCTGCCCCTCTCCTCTCTGCTGCATGTTGACGCTTGCCTCATGGGTGCCCCTTGGCGAAGCGCGGTGGTGGGTGGCGACCCGGACGTGGGCGCCCGCCCGCACACGCAGACCGCAAGGAGAAGCAGCCATGTGCGCGTAAAGGTATTCACTCTCGCATGCTGGCGTGGCCGACTGCTGAGGGGCGTCGCTGGGATCCGTCTGTGCGCGGTACGCGGCGCGGCAGAGGCGGTGCGGCATGCGTGCGCGTGGCCTCAAGTCTGTTGTTGTGATTGCCGCGCGCCGTGGAGGCGGTGTCGCCGATCCCGTTTAGCCGGTGCTGGCGGGCGGAGCGGAGGCGACTGCTGGATGGTGCGGATCTGTCGCCGGTCGTGTGCGTGTATGTGTGGGGTGGGGCGGGTGATGGTCCAGAATACTGGCCGTGCGGTGGCGAGGCGCAGGGGCAGCATCGGCTGTGCTGCGCGCTTGTGGTGCGTTGCGTCTTCACGACGAAGGTGCGCGCGTACTGGCGGGAGGAGCTGGTGTGTCCGTGCGCCACGGTGACCCCTCCAAGGCTGCCCGGTGGTGTGAGGGCGCGGATGTGTGCTGGCGACGGCCGGCGGGGCCTTGGCCGTGAAGCGCAGTGGTGGTGAGGCGGTGGTGCGCAGTGTGCTGGCGCAGGCGGTGCGGTCGCGTGCCCGCATGGTTGCCCTGGCCGGTAGCTGCGGCGTGTGTCGGAGTGCGTTGTTCCGGAGCGGGGTGCTCGCGGAGGGCAGACCGCTCGTGCACGTAGGCGTCCGCATCTCGTTAGGTGCGCTGAAGGCTTGCGACTTCGTGCACGATATGTGGAGGCTGTTGATGGTATAGAAGAGGGATCTCGTTGCGCGTAGCGGATGTGCGTCCGTAGCTCTGCGTCCTTCCTGTGTGTTGGGCGAGTGTGGAGCCAAGGGAGAGGTTTTCTGGCTGCAGGCTGCGGTGGTGGCCTCCTGGCTGCCCTGCTCGTGCACTTGTACGGCAGCTGGTGCCGTTGACGTTCGCCATTCGCTTGAGGGACCCAATTGGTGGAGGCATGTGTGTGTGCTCTTCCAGCAGAATCTGCAGGCGAGTATGCTGTGCGCTTCTGCGTGAGCGTGTCTTGACGAACAGCTTTTGAATGCACGTCTCAGTGCACGGCAGAGCACTCTGAGGTTGGTGTCGAAAGCTGCGTGCGAGTGCAGGTCTTCTGTCGAGTACTTGTCGCGGGAGAAGGCCATGATGACAGGCGAGCGGGGGAGGGGAGGGGGAGGAAAAGGTGGTGCTTGCCATCTGCAGGGACTCCGCTCCTTTGCTGGAGTGCAGACGTGCATCCAAATTAAGGGTGCGGCTCAGTGACGCGGTGCGTGAGCAGCGCACGGGCGGGGTCACCGATGCGTGCGCATGCGTGTGTGTGTGTGTGCTGAGATGAGGGCGTGCGTCCTGGACAGTGAACGCGAAGGGGCTACTCACGCGCTCTCCTTCTCCTGCTTACTTCCTGATCCCCCCCCCTACGCCGGCAGTTGAGTGCACCGGCACCTGCGGAAGGAGCTGGATGCACTGCCGCACATCAGTACCAGATCCCCTTGATTCCACCCCATAAGTATTCCTCTCTCACGTGATAAGGGGTGTGCGAGAGTGGAGTATTCCGTATGCGGGTGTGGTGTTGACGGTGGGGAGGCGTGCGGGGATGGTGGGTGCGCGTGCTCCGCGTTTCGATGGGCTGAGTGCGGAAGAGCAGCTGTGCAATGGGCATTCTCATGCATTGCCAAGCCCCGCGCGGCCAAACGTTTGCGGGGCTTGAGACCGATTACGCCGGCTACCGGTGACATTTCATGAGCACTGGAGACCGGGGAAAGGGTGGGCGTCCTGCACACGTGGGGATTCTGACTGGCGAATGGCTCGATCTTCATGCTGCTGAGGGAGGGGGTGCTGGTGTCGGAGGAGGGCATCCATCGCCTCGAGGCGGCTGCGAGCTGATTCATGGACAGCCGCCCGCGCCCGCTGCCGGGAAAGCGAAGCGGATGCTGCCATGGGATGAGTGGCGGCGGGTCTGAAAAGACATGGATGCTGCCACCTCTGAGGAGCTCCATCGCGGACCGACACACCCACGGGGGAAGATCCGCCAGCGCTCTTCCGCCTTCCCTCCTACGTGTTCGACCCATGGCATGCACGCAAGGTGTCGCGGCAGGGCAGACACAGCGTGTGCCGGCTCATGCTGGCAGCGGCACGGAAGGCTGAGCGGACGGATGCACCACAGGCCGCGGCGCAAGCAACTACGGTGCCTTCGGCGGTAACCGGCCTCCAGCCCCGATTCGTTGACACCGTGCTCCTCAGTGACGTGGGGACGCCAGCGCCGCCAAGCGACCCACTGCCGAGATAGCCCGCTTTTGACCGGACAGAGAGAGACTACCGCTCCTGCAGCCATTTACTGCAGGGCGACGTGGCCTGGACCTCGCGGAGAGTCCACCTTTCCAAATGGACAGACTCAGCGCGGACACCGGAGGCGCGTACATGGTGCCGACCCTCGTTGTCGTGTTCTCGGCCATCTACAGCGTGACGTTGGAAAGGCGCGGCGTGACGCCAGCAGAGAAGCGCGACACTGCGCTGAACCCGCATATGGCACTGCTGTCCGTCCACTGCGTGGCCGTGTCGTGCCGTGCGCGACGCACGTATGCTGGGAGCATCTCTGCTGCTCTGCGATGGCTGGACCAGCCGCTGAAACGATATACAGCGGTAGGAGCCTCGGGGTATGGTGCAAATGGCGTCCGACGAGATGGCTGTGTACCTCCGGGCGGCGGCGAAAGCTGGCAGAACGGTGACCTTTTGTCCGCATCGCCTGTGCGTCGTGCGTGGCGACGGAACTGCGGGCCTGGCTGTGTGGCTGCGGGAGGCGGTGCGGGGGACAAAGGGGAGGGTGAGAGGCCGGTCGCATGCCCTCCGTCCCCCGAATGTGAGGCACCTTGGCGTGGTACAGGTGTTTCACACACCTTGTGAAACGAGGAACGACCGCCCACCTCCTGGAGGTCCTGTCGGGGGCAGACCCTCTGCTAGATGTGGTGGCGCTGCTCGGCACGCACTGCCTCCTGATTGCGCTGCCCTGGCGGCTTGACGGTCCTCGCGGACGAGGAGCAGCAGCAGGCGGCTCGTCGTGAGTGGACTGACTCGTTGGCGTGCCTGGTGCAGCGGACGAGCCACTACCGGGGCCATGCCATGCCAGACGCGTAGCGACCGCGGATGTCGCGGCTGTGTGTGCGGGCATCCGGCTGGAGTGATCGGACTGAATGGGTGCGCTGTGCGGGAACTGCTGTGCACGTGCCTGCATGGCATGCTTGCCTCGCAGAGCCCGGGGACCGTGTCGGAGGAAGCTGTCTCAGCGCTCGGGGCGGCGGACACGATGGAGCACTGCGGCTGACGCAGCTGCGTGGCCGGCTGTGTCTTCTCCGTGGTGGGTGAGGAAGAGGGCCTGATGAGAAGACGGGTTGTGCTGTCTCGGCGGAGGGATACGTGGCGGGCGTCCGGCTGGCCTGCTTGCCGTGGCTCCTCGTGCTCTGAGGCGCCGGTGGAGTGGCAGACCGAAAAGCGTCGCTTTTCCCATGACCCGTGCCTGAGGGGCTGATGACCCCAGCCGTGTTGGGCGCCGCTGACGGGAGGGTCTATCGGCTGGGATCTGGGTCAGTGAAGTGAAGCGTTACGCCCTGAAGCGATGCAGATGGCGGCAGCACCATTGGCTGGTCGCCCCTTGCAACGCCGCGCGACGTGCTAGACATGTGCGAGTTGATATGTGGATAGGCCGCATGCGGATTGCAGGCACGTGTCGAGCGGTGAGGCAGGCAGCGGGGTCGGCCATGCAGACGGCATGCCGGTCGAAGGTCCCTGTCCACCGTGACGAAGCTGACGTCGCTCTCCCCCACGTGTTGCATGGGTGATGTGCCGCCGCAATGCGAAGGTCGTCTGCCTTGGAGAAAAAACTGTCGGAAAGCGGCGCGCGGCGTCAGCTGGAGACATCACAATGGAGTAGCCCGAGGGTGTCTTGCGGACGACTGCGGCTCAAGGCTGGGGTCTTGATGGTTACCGCTCACGTGGTTTTGTGGATTCTCGAAGGGGCGGGGCGACTGACCCCCAATGGGGGCTGCGTTTTATTGCTGGGTGGCCAATCGCTTGCTGCGGTGTTGGGAGCGTCCAGGGGTGAGGCTTACAAGCGGTACAGGTTGGCTGCAGTGAGCACAGCACGGCGCACCACGCCGCCGACGGCGACCGGCGCGGTATAGGACCTGTGCACCGGTGCGACAATGCCGGCATGGAGTGCCGCCGGCGTGAAGGGGGCGACGAAGCATGCCGCCATGACGGGCTCGCGATGGGGCCTCGGTCGCCGGCGACCGTGTAGGTGCTGCAGCAGTCCGATGTGTTCTCTTCGGCTCACGAAGCTCTGCTTCTTTCGCGTTGCGAAGGTGCGGCGGATTTCATGTGAATACTGGTTTGATAGCCGCTGTTGTCGTTGGCTTTGGATGCCGCAAGGTGGTTAGCGTATAGTCCTATGAAGACGTGGGAGCCGTGCTGTGTGTGCTCCGCTGTTGAGAGTGGTGAATCCAGCGAAAATGTAGACGGGAGGCGAAGTCGTGATCGAGCACATAGAGGGCGAAGGCCCTCAACTGGCGTCCTCGTGAAGGTGCGAGTAGGGTGGAAGGACAGTGGGCTCCGCACTCTGATTCGTGTCAGTAAACACAAGACATATATGTGTATGAATGCCCTTGTATGCACTGACGCCGTGTATTGTTACGAAAGTGGGCCTGGTTCACGTGTCGCCGTCGCACGCGCCGCGGAGACGTTGGCGCAATGGAGAAAAATGTGCTGACTCGCTCCTCAATGACGTCGGTAGAGATTGCTCGCGGTCCATTTTTTCGTCCACTCTTTCCCTCGCGCGGCCGATGTAAACTCGTATTCGCATACATAGATGGTGGATCTGCTCAGTTGACACTCCGCGAACGGTTTGAGAGAACAGGAAGGTGGATGCGCTCACATTGGAAGTAGTCAGGATGCGCAGACACACAATGAAAAGGTCCAGGACGGAAGTCGATATATATATATGTCTACGTGTATACATGTATATATCGACTCTGAAGAAAGTGGTGGCGGTACGTATAAAGAGCAGAGATGTGACTACCGCGTGTTGGAATTTTTTCTGAAGGCCAACGTACCTGGGTGTTGTTTTTCTATTCTTCCCTCCTTTCCCCTTGCCTATCTCCCTGGGCGTTGTTGCGGGCGTTTTCTTCCCATTTTGTCTCCACTCTGTCGTTCGTCGACTTGCTTGGAATCTGCTGTTTTGGTTTCTGTATTATGGCAGTGATGCCGTTTGCCGCTCCTCCGTCCGTGTTTGCGAGACGTGGCCCTCTCTTGACTCTTTGCGCGCGCTCTCTTCGCGTCGCATGCTTCTTGGTGTGTCTTGGTTCAATTTTATTCTTCTTCGTCCGCTCGTGCTTTTCATGTGTGTCCGCCGCAAGACTCCACCGTGGTGCAGGTTTTATCTGACAGAAAAGAAAAAAAACAATGAAACGCGGTGACCCAATCCCCCATCTTCTCCAGTGGACATGAGCAGCGGGACACATACACCACCTCACACCGAATGACTCGGCTAGGCGGTGGAATCGCCCTCATATGCCCCTTCCTCCTCTTTCTTCTTTTTTTCACATCGGCCTCTCTGTTTCTTCTCCGTTACACTTCCGTTTTTTGATGAAAGCCTCGTAGAACCCACTGCACACACCGACGAATTGCCACACACGGACACATTATTTTTAGAAACGAAGCGCACGCGGCCATCACCACAACAGCAAGGCCGCCGTTAACAACACCAACTCACAGGTACTCTCTCCGGCACGGCGGCAGACGACGCCAGCCTATAGGGCCTAATCTGCGACGCTTGCGTATACAGGGGCAAAGCCTTGGAGAAGTACCGCTACGACTCCTCCTCCTCCTACACACCGTTTCCCCTGATTTCGTGGTCTCGGCTGCTTATCTGCGTTGACGCCACGCCGCGCCTTCACTTCGCACCAACACCATTTTGAGGAGCGGGAGGGCTTCATAAGGTCCAGCCGCGTGAAGCCTGCACCCACCACTTTTTCGGCTTCAGTAGCAGCGTCTCAGCCGATCGTCGCTTTTTTTACTCCTCACTGAAGAGCCGCGAGGCATACGAGCGAGGCCGTGTCTCTCTTTTGGCTAGGAACATCTTCGAAGAGCGGTAGTCACGAGGCCGCTGCCCGCAGCAGCGGTTTTATTTTGGCCGCATCGATCGCTCCCCCGATAGTGCCACACGCCTTGTTGAGCAGCTGAACTCTATCATTGGGTGGTCTTGAGTGACGTTTCTTTTTTTTTTTCTGCTTGGTCTTGGGTTTGCGCTGCCAATCCAGTCGACGCACTCTGGCCCAACGACGACGCGCATTTCTCTTCTTCCGCCAACACTGCTATCATATCACCTCGACGGCTGCTTTCGCTCCCGCACGTCACCTGCCGACTGCGTGTGCTTGTGGCAAGTCGACTGGAAGCTGTCAGCAGCGTTGCCAGTTGCCTGGACAGCATCCCCGCTGTGAGCCTCATCGCAGAGAAGTAGATCATATCTCCGAATACCCCTGCACTGATCCCAAGTCCATTGAGTTGCCCTCGCCACGGCAGACAGCAGTAGCCGCACCTGTAGTCAAGTATTGAGGCTACATCCCTCTTCTCTGTGCGCAACGAGGTCAAGGTGACTGGTATGGGGCTGGGCTTCAGCGGCTGCTCCCAGCAGAGTTCGCCTAGGGAGGCCGCCTCGCAGCGGAACTCGATAGCGAGGCACCGCAAAAAATCTAGATCCACTTATAGCAGCACGAAGTTGCAGCCGATGAACGGGTTAGATCGAGATGCTTCTCTGCACGTCGCTAATGACGCGGCAAGCGGCGCTGTAGGATCGCAGCAAAGCGCTGCAAGCCTGACGGTGCAAGGGCCGGAGGCGGATGACGCGCACTGGGTGTTTCAGAGACCGCCGAACAACCAGCGCACATTCTACTTTCAGGAGGACAATCTTGAGTTCTCCTCGCAGTTTGACAGTGGCAACTTGATTCAGGTGGAGCGGGTGGGCACCTTCCACTACCGCATGTACACGGCGATGGACTGCGGCAACGCACCATGGCAGACCAACAACCGCCAGTGGTTTCACTTCTCCGTCCGCGGCGGCAGCAAGGGCGTTGTCGTCACGATCTGCTTTGTCGGCATGGCACACAGCAATATGTTCACCTATGATTGGATGCCGGTCATGGCAATTGTGCCTACGCGACCGCAGTACACTCGCATCGCTGGAAAAGCGCACGTGGAGGCCCTCGAGAAAATGCCAGAGACTCCCGGTTATCCTCTGCTTGTGCACAAGCCCGTGTCAAAGGACGACGCCGACAGTGACGGTGGCGGCGATGAAGGTGACAACGATGCCGATGCCAGCGCTGCTGGCGCCAACAACAATGCGGGCACTGGCGGAATCGCTTTCTCCATCTCGCCTACGGGCAAGTCCTCTGGGACCAGCAAGAAGAAAAAGGCAAAGAAGAAGAGCATTGCTATGAACCTCACCTTCAACTTCAAAATTGAGACAGAGATCGCGGTAACGTACACCCCGCCTCAGGGGCGCCCAGACTCGGCCGCGATCTACATTGCAAGCAATCACCCTTATACCTACTACACACTGCAACGCAACCTTGGGATGTGGCAGGAGGCGGCGCGACGAAGTAACGCTTTGCGGGAGATGAATGTGCCGGTATCCGACCACCAAGCGCGGCGCTCCAGCTCCGAGCAGCGTAGCGGGACGGACTCGTACGCCCTAGACGGCCTGCCCAAAGTTCAGCCTGGAAGCAGCGGAAAGAGTAAGAAGTGGGTTGCAGGTTCCAACACCGGAAACGCTGCTGCTCCATACTGTGCGGAGTTCAGCGAGATCTATTTCCACCGCGAGGTTCTCTGCAAATCGCTGGAGGGGCGCGACGTTACACTGCTGACGATTAGCGACTGCAGTTCGATGACGTTAGAGCGGGCACCCCTCCTTTCCAAGGAAGACGGCCTTCCCCACTCTTCAGCTCTCGGCTTTACGCAGAGGCCGTACTCCTTTTCTGGCAAGCAGTACGTGGTGCTGACGGCTCGTGTGCATCCAGGCGAATGCCCAGGCAGCCATCTTATGCACGGCTGTATTGATTTTCTCATGAACTGCACAGACTGTCGAGCGGCGGCGCTGCGTCACAACTTTGTCTTCTGCGTGGTTCCGATGCTGAACCCCGACGGCGTAGTTCGCGGCCACAGCCGCGTCGACTCAAACGGCGTCGATCTCAACCGCATGTACAGGGACCCGTCACGTAAGCAACACCCCGCACCATACGCGGTTCTCGCACTTCTGCGGTCTCTAGGCAGCCGCGTGGCGCTTTTCATCGACATGCACGCACATGCCAATAAGCGGGGCACCTTCTTTTACGGTAACAGCATGGATTGGGGCAACCAGATAGAAAACCTGCTTTACGCAAAGCTGGTCTCGCTTAACACGCCCTACCTCGACTTCCGCAGCTGCAACTTCTCGGAGGCGAACATGTTCGCCGTTAGCAAGTCTGGCAAACGCAAGGACTCCTCCAGCCGCGTCGTGGCCTTTACCGAGGTCGGTATCGTGCACGGCTACACCATCGAGACCTCACACGTGATGGCTGACACAATGAATCCAGTCGCGCTGCTGTCGAATCATCAAGCCGACCAACTGGATACTGCCCTTTTAAGCCCACCCCCTGTTATGCACTCACCAGCTACCTTTCACGACACTGCTCGTGCGATGCTGCTGGGACTGCTGGACCTTAAGGGTATGAACCCCATAAGTCGTCTACCCTTGACACAGTTTCACTCCACCCGCGGACTCGCTCTTTGGCTGCAGCGGCAGCTGCAGATTGAATCAGCGGAGACGCTTTTTGCGCAGGCCTTCAAGATGTACGGCAAGGAAGCTCAGGCCTCCACAGGCGAGTTTGGGAACGCTCTGCTCGCCACCATCATGAGAAGCATGGCGGCAGAGGAGTATCCGGAGAAGATCACAATCAGGGAGGCGCGGTTGCTGCCCCGAATCACCTTCAGCGGTGTTCGGAGCTTTGTGCCACTAGAGACAGCAATTGTGCTGCTGTCGCAAACGGCGCCAACGGGGCCCCCGCGCTCGCTTCTGTACGGCAGCGGCAACTGTGGGGCGGGAAGCGGCACTGCCGCTGCCGGGGGAACCGGCTGCAAAGGCGGCGGCAGCGCTCAGCGCCGTGGCACGTCTCCCTCGAGTGGGAACAGCTGCCCGACTACGGTCCCGCCGGTGGTGATCGCGACGCGGCGCCGTTCGAAGCCAATTCTTCTCACCAGCGATACAACTGTTGAAACGTAGCAGTGCTGTTACCTGGCACCCTGACGCGTGTGTTTCTGGATTTTGGGCTCTTTGTCGCTGAGCGGCGCCCGCGCGACGTTTTCCTACGTTCTCGACGGTTCAACTTCACTCTCCGTTTCATGGGTACCGCGCTGCGTCATACGCACAGCCGCACTCGCTGAATGATACAGCATATCTGTCTTTTGTACGCCACCGGCACAGATGCCGTCTTTTTCTTCCGCGCGGCATCGTCCTGGCAGATGCACGCCGTTGCGGCAGGTACTAGTGAGAAATATGGAGCCAGGCGCGCTCGTGTGAGTACTGTGTTGCCCTTCTGAAGTTGCGGCTTCTGCGTCACTCTGTTTATATGATGTCTGTCATTTTTTTTCCCGCCACGGACGCCTCTCCGCGCACTTGAGGAGAAGGAGAGTTCATGAAGTCAGCTCGCACGCTCTCCCTTGCTGTTGTGGGTGTGCTGGGACGCCTTTTGTTTATCCTTTTACGCCCCTAGTTTGTGGGTGAATGTACATGAGATTGGCTCGTTTTCCTTTCTCTTTTTTCGTTTTTTTTTTGTCGTGTATGTATACGTGGGGAGAGAGGGCTCCCTCGTGCACGGTTCACTTACAATGCGCGCCACCCATCAACCGCATCCACCAACTTCCTCTTTATTTCTGTTGCGTTGCCTCATCCGTGTCAGCTGGAAGGAAACAAACAAACAACAAAAAAACAGAAGCGTGCAATCTCCCTGTTAGCGTGTGCGCGGGTCTTCAGCCTGTGATCTCAGCGGTGGCACTTGTTTCTTTTCTTTTTTTTTTGGAGGGGAAGGCGGCACAGAAATGAGCGAGGTGCTCATCGTTGCATGCGTGCGTACGGGCGAAGTGGCCAGCGTGCACATGACGTGAGATACGGACTTATTTATGGGCACGCTGACACACGCTGTGCAGCCGTGGATGTGGTTTTGAGTGTGTTTCTCCGTGCGCCGCTTTATTACCCTTCGCGTTCTTCTCCTTTTTCTTGTCTTATTAGGCCATATCACCATTGGTGTGTGTGTGTTTTGTCTTCCTCTTGCGTGCTTGTCTGCACACGCTGACACCTTATGCTTCGCTGCTGTGACTACACTATCTTTGCCTTCCGTGTCTTCTACCTTGCCGAATTGCCTTTGCTCTAATTCACCGCAGCGCCCTCCTATTGTCTCGATCCCATACAAAGTGTGTATTTCCCGGGTGCGCTCAGAAGTTTTTTTTTGTTTGCGCGTTTTCTTGTGGTGCTGTTGGCATGTGCGTCCATCTTGCTCTATCTCATGTGTATGCCTGCGGTTCTGGTTCTCTTTTTCGTCGGTCGTGCGTTTCTCCAGGACTCATGTGCGGACCGCAACCGCTCTTCGGTACTGTAGGGACTTGGAAACAGCGCTGAGAAAAGTTGAAGGTGAGGCATTGTGACCTTCCTCGCTCACTTGTGCTCCTTTTCACTGTCGTTGATGGTGCTGTTTGATGAGGAGAACGCGAAATGGGTGAAGAGAACGGGAGGCAATCGCTTAATGCTTGCAGCAGGTGTACGACGTCGTGCCTGAGAATAAGTTCTCAGGTCGAACGGCTCACGTGAGGCACTGCGGCTCTACGTGCGCACCTGGTGTGGCACGCTGATGTTATTGTTCACTGACTGTTTCCTTCTGCATGCTTAATGATAAGAGTGGTATGTGTATTCGAGCGGCTAAGTGCTGTGGACCAGCCCTCGCCGCTCACCTCACAGGTATCATTCGTAATTTGTCTCCGCCTCTACTCTCTCGCTCTCCCTCTCTTCAACCTCGTCCCCTGAGCGGTACACACAACTGCACGCCCCCCCTCCAAAAAAAAAACGTCCGCTTGTGTGCGATTTGACCGCTTGTTACGGTGCTTGACATCAAATCATGACTGACATGCTCGTCATGCCCAGGTGACACGAAAGGAGCGAAGGAAATCGACAAAGGAAAAGTATTCTGTAGTAGCATCCACTACCATCGGCTCCATTCCGCCGCGGCTACTGGCTCATATCTCCTGCTCCACATACCAAAACGAAAGCTGAAACTGAGCCTCCTTTTGACCCCGTTGTCCTCTCCTCGTCCACGCTTCACGCTGTACTTTGTCTGCCGCGCTGTCTTTCCCTTCACTCATCTGCACACCTCCTCGAGCTTCCATGCGATCGCGGGCAAACAGCAACTCGTCCCTCAACTTGTTGACGCCAGCGTTTCCCTTCCCTTCCTCCCTTCCTCCTTTTCCCCCTTTTTGTGTGTAGGAATTCCTCTTGTTCATCTGTCTTTCTGCATTGTGTGCCGTGCCGCCTTGTTGTCCCTCTGTTCCCCTTCGTCCTCCCGCCATTCACCCCATCCATTCCCCCTTGTCTCCCCGGAAGGCACACCGTCACACACCCATTTCGTGGCAGACACCCCCGTTCTCTTGCCCGTTCAGAATGTCCAGTTTCGACAAGTATGTGGTGCAGCTGGTGTGCCGCATGGGTGATAGCGTGTCGAAGAGGATGCGGGAGACGATACTGCTAAACATCAAGGACAGCATTGACAACTACCAACGGCTGCGTGACCCAGCTGAGGCGCAGGCACGCAAGGAAGTCGCGGCTGCCAAGAAACGGCGGGCGGCTGCGCGAAAGGCCAAGCAGGAGGAGCGGCGCCGAAGAATGGAGCGGCAAGCTAATCTGCCGCCACTCCCGTCCTCGAGGCCGAATAACGCCACTCAACCCGCCGCGACGGACTCAAATAAGAAGACCCACACGGAAAAGTCCGCTACCACAAGAGCCAACATAAACCCCCCTGCTTCCTCGTCTCCAGAGCGTGCTGGTGCCATGACCGCAGCCACTGCAGCTGCGAAGGCGCCGGCGCGCCCCAAGATGCACCCGATGGAGGTGAAAGACATCGACTTCCTCTTTGTGAAGGAGGTGGCGGCACAGCTGCGCAATCTGAGAAGGACGCCGGGGAAGATGACCTCTTTGGCCGGTTCCCAGCAACGATGTATGGCCTCGAATGGGACCGGAGCCACAACGCCTGTGGGTGCCTCATCAGCTCCTACATCTGCTGAGGCCGGTGAAATGGCTGCGAAGGATAAGAGGTCACGGTCGGGCACCCCCCAGATGCGCATGTCGCCGCCCCCACTGGACCACACCGCGATGAAGGCGTTGAATCGGGAAAACTCGTCGGTCTGTGGCGAAGAGGAGACTATGCGGTACCCCCGGAACAACGCGATCTCCTACCAGGAAACCTTCAAAACATTCAGGTTTGGACGTCAGGAGATGGACAACGAGAGTGACTCCAAAGACGAGAGGGACTCACATGGCGGAGAACAAGGGCAGAGGGAGGTCAAGGAGGACGAGTTCATCGACGACTGCGAGGATGCTCGACGCCGAACTATTCAAATGCAGCGCCCGAGCCGCGGAGCCATCTCGGACTCCTCACTAGACATTGATGAGGCGCGTATTGCTAGTTTTCCGACAACGCCCAAGTCACAGGAGAAAATGAAGACGATTTCGCGCGTCCTAGTGCGTCACTTTTTGTTTTCTACGCTTGACGACAGTGATATTGCGAAGTTTGCGTCCATCATGGACGTCGAAAAGTTCGAGGCGGGCGCGCAAATCTTGGAAAAGGGCCACACGAACGACACCTTCTTCATTGTGCTTGACGGTGAGGCGGAAACGACGGTTGTGAACGAGGACGGTGCAGAGGTGGTCGTGCCTCTAGTGCGCGGCTCCACATTTGGCGACCTGGGGCTGATGTACGAAGTATCGAACGGTGGGGCCGTCGTGGCGCGCTCCTCGGTGCAGTGCGCCTCCCTGGAACGCCGCACCTACAAGATGATCACTTCGCGCGCGATGGAGGACAGGCGGTGCAGGTACAAGGATTTCCTGTCGTCACTGCCTGTGTTTGCCGGAGTGTCCTCGCACGAGCTAGAGGCCGTCGCAGAGCGCCTCAAGGAGGACAGCTACTTGGAGGGTCAGAGGGTGATCACGGCCGGTGTGCCAAATCACTGGTTGCACATCATAACAGAGGGAAGCCTGCGCGTTATGGCGCCGGACGCAGAGACTGGCGAAATGAAAGAGGTGGCGCTTCTCCACACCGGCGACTTTGCCGGTGAACTTGAGTTCCTTCACCATCACGTCGCCGCTGCTGATGTAGTGGCTGTAAGTGCGGTGGTGAAGACCGCGAAGCTGAGTCGCCGCTCCTTCGAATTCTTCCCGATAGAGGCCCGCGAGCGGCTAATGAGGGCCGTCGAGGAGGAGGAGACGTACGCGGCGTATCAGGAGCGCATGCACAGTGGCACACGCCCGCCTCTGGACACAACGCCGCCGTTCGATGCCCCGCCATCTCATTTGCGGCACTCTCTGCAACAGCACGAGAACGCGTAACCGAGGGAAAGCTGTGGCTTTCTGCCCTGGGCGCCTGCTCTAAGCGAGCGCACAGCGGAAAACTGTACGTGGGTCGAAACACGACTACGCGCTCTCTAGAAGAAAACGGAAGAAAAAAACCAACAAAAGCTACAACGACAACATGGAACTCTTCGCAGCAGCGATCCCTGCGCACTGCATCCTCCTCCCCTCGCCCGTTTTCTGCACAACATGCGTACATGCTTGCGAACGTTGTCAACAGGGCGACCCCAATTCGTGTCTCTCTTTTCTTACACCGCCTCCTTCTTCGCGTCGTTTTTCCTCTCCCATGTAGATGAATGATCGTTGATGGACGTTCCCAAAGAGGGAGAGCAACTGCAGCCGCACGCGACATTTTTGAGGGCAAGAGATGTGAAAGGTGATTGCAGTGGACGGGGATTTGCTTAACCCTTTTCTCTCTATGTGTGTGTGTGTGTGTATGTGTGTTGTCTTCTTTGATGCCACACCACTTTCTTTTTTTTGTTGTTGCTCCGGTACTCGTAGTTCTTTCTGTTGTTGGTTGAAACGGGCTCTCCGCATGTGTGCGTAGCTTTTTTTTTGCTTTCTGGGGAACGTGGCTTCTTGGCGCGCTTGTACGATCTTCATCGCTCTCGACGCTTCGTATTTCATGTTCATGTGTCTCGCTTGCCCCGTTACGTGGACCAATTCTTGTTTTTTTTTTGTTTCGCTTCATGTTCTCGGTTTGAGTAACGGCTTCGCACTGGTGAATGTCTGCGTGTTTTATTGGAGTGCAGCTCGGGTATCCTGAGAAAACCACATGGTATTCCAGTAAAAATGAAGTGATAAAGATTAAAATGCATGGAAAACTGTAGTACGAGGGGCGATGCTTTCATATGTCTTCCTGCTTCTCTTCCCCCCTCCCCCTCCCCTCTCCGACGCGCCTATACAGGTGCCCCGACCGGTTCTTTCACGCATCTGTTTTCCTGCGTCTGCACCTTTCAACGTCTCCGTCGTTCTCCTCCTGTGATACGAGACGGGGTGTCTTCTGTATCGTGTCCGATGATGGTGCGGTGGCTGGGGGTGGGGGGGGGCGCATGCGTTTTTTTTATTTCATCATGGCGTTGCTCCTGAGCATATGCAATGTGCTCCGAGTAGTTGGAGGAAAGTCAAAAAAAGGGGCAAACAGAGGGAGGCTTGTGTGCGGGATACTGGGGACGGGAACGCGGGTGGTGCAAAAGCGCCTCGATGGACGACTCACTCAGTCGAGCTGCGTTTTTTTTTCTTCGTGTCCTTGATGAGTCTGCGGAGAAAGCCAGCAGCGTATCGTACCTCTTGAATTTTTTTTAAAAACTCGCACCGCGTCTTCCTTTCACCGCCTAAAGACACCTGCGACGACTCCTCGGTGCTTTTCCACGTCCCTCTTCTCTTCTCTTCCTGGATTTCGCGTGTCCTCGATTGCGCTTTTCGTTCTACCTCACTCGCTGTCGCACTGCTGTTGCCGTGGCCGCTCAAAGTACATGTACGCTACTCCTTTTTTTTGCATTACCCCTGTAGTACCTCCCTCCCTCCCCCCACCTCTTCTCTTTTCTTGTTCTTCCTCCTTTTCTCGTCTGTGCGGTTTTTCTTTTGCGCGATTTCTGTACTGTGCCTTTCTTGTCTTTGATTGTGTAAAAACACACACACACGCGAACTGCCACGCATTCCCCTCTCCCCACACCAGCGACCACACACGTCCTTTTGGAGAAGGGCCAAAGCTATCGCGAACGAAACAAACGTTTTTATTTCATTTTTTAATTTGGATCTTCTAAAAGAAGTGAGCAAAGCCAAAGTCAACGCCGATGAGGGAGACTCTCCTCTCCGCGAACCTCTTCGCTCGTTCTCTTGTTCGTTTCGCCATGGCTAGTTCTGTTTGTTCCTGTAGTTGACGGCAAGTGCCCATTCCGCCCTCCCCCCCCTCCTGCAGAAACGGCCCCGCTCCTCGCCATTCTCGGCTAATTGCACGGACGTCGAGACGTCTTTCGCGTTTTTCAGCCAAGATTTTACTTGCTTTCTCTTTTCGTTAGGAATTGTCGCTCGCTTCCGCTTGCGCCGTGATGAACGCGGAAGGGGAACACACCGCACAGTGCCTGGTGTCTCATCGTCTCGTGCCCCCTCCCTCCACCCCCCTCGTCACCACCAACTCTCTGAGTGTGGTGGGGGGGGCCAGTCAGCACCCCTCCCCTCTCCTATTCCGCTGCCAATGCCGGTGGTGTGGGCCTGGATCGGCGTGGCGTTGGAGCGACCTGCGTCCGTGCGTGGGTGCATACCATGGGTATGGTGGGCACGAGTGCCAACGTGACTCGGGCGTGTCTCACCGGGTCCTGCCCACCTACTGGTGTGGACCCCGAGGTGCGGCGAGTGGGGATGCAGGAGGTGGCCACCGGCATGATGTGGGGGACGGCTGTGAGGCAGGGGCCGCACTCACACGGCTGTGTCGGCGCATGGCCCGAACGCGTGCCTGGTGATGCGCGGCACTGAGGGATTGGCCTGGTGGAGTGGAGTCTCAGTCATGCTGTGTGCCCGAAAACGGACATGTTAAGAAAAAGTAAATGCTCTTGTGCTTTTTTTATAAACGCTATGGTGTCCGGGATCTCGGTCACCTGGCGGGGCTTTTTTTTCGTTTGCCGATGTATTACGCTTCTTTGTTCCCAGCAGGGAAAGAGGAATCGATGAACCTGTACGTGAAAAGACTGAGTGATGCTCGATGATAACTGCCTTTACAACTCACAGCAAGGGAGATGCATGTACATTTTTTAGTTGTATGTGTGTGTACGTGCTGGAGCTCGCGCCAAAAAAAAGAGATAAGACGCCGCTCGAACATTCGAAGCGTTTGGCGTGTTCCCGTACCGCGCTGGCGTTTGTCAGCACTGCAGCGGCCTACTCGACTACCCCTATCATCTTTAGGACTGTAGGGCGAACTATCCAGTATTTATTGGCCTTACTCCGTCCCGATCGGTCACTCCCCTACCCGAGGAGGGAGCTCTCAGCAGCTGTCTCTCTCTCTGTTTGCATGTGCGTTCGTGCATCAGGGGGCATCAACCTTCTGACTATGGCCACCCCACACCTCCCCCGAGCCCCCACTTGCTGCTGAGATTCACACACAGCTCTCTGATCTCGGTGCCCCCGTGGCGTCTCTCATCAGTCTTTGTGGTCTGTGTGTGCACGCAGGGAGCACTTCTACATCGCCCAGCTTGCCGCCGATTACCACAGAACTGCGCTGCGTTCTACGATCGTTAGGATGCACACTGCCGCTGAACGCGCATCACAGGCACGAACAGCAGACTCCATGCAGATGACGCACAGAAAAATTAAAGTTGCCCTCAGCGGCGGCTGCGAGCTGCTCTTCGACAAGGAGGTAAGCATAACCTTGGCAGATGTGGTGCCTGTTGGGGCGACCATCGCACAGTTAATTGACATGTTGCGGTGCGGCTACATCAAGGAACGGCCAGAGCTGTTCGTCGATGCCACTGGCGCAAATGTGCGTCCTGGTATTCTGGTGCTGGTGAACGGATGTGATGCCGAGGTGCTTGGTGGCGTAGAGCACGTCTTGGAGGACGGCGACGAGGTGGAATTTGTGTCTACTCTGCACGGCGGATGAGGATATGAAGGAAGCTTTTGGTTTAGTCTCCTACATGCACACAGGCTTGCGCGCGTATATGTGTGTCTCCGTGTCCGTGTGAGCGTGAGCTGCGCGCGAGCGAGGTCGTTCACCTGCTGTGCACTCTTTGTGATTTGTTACGGGTAAGCGTCTTGTGGAAAGTCACCGAGGACACGCGACCACGACTCGACGTAGATGCCCAAGAATACAATCCGGCACCTCCAGGGAGAGGGACGCATACGAGAGACAACAATCGTTGACGCCGATAGGCATGCAAACCTGTCGCTTCCTTTCTCGGCAGCCGCCCGTACAGCGGCACAGTTGGACGAACTTCAGGCCCGCGCCTCCCCCTGCTTTTAACCATCATGCTCCGAGTCACTATACTGCATTATCGCCTTCGCTTTCACGTCCGTGTCACCCCCCGTCTTTCTCGCTTCTTCACCGCCACCACGGTACACGCTCGTATGCGTGTGCGCCCAGCTATCACTCCCTCCACACTAGCCGCAAGCGTGGCAGGGAAGATAATCTGCCTCATCCCTCCCCTCCCACCCGTGGCTCGGCCCTCGAAAGCGCGAAGGTCTCGACGTGCAAGGCAAGCGCACATGTTAAATGTGAACATTGGACTTCTTGGTCATGTTGATAGCGGCAAGACGGCGCTGGCCAAGGCGCTGTCGAGCACTGCCTCCACTGCTGCCTTTGATAAGAGTCCGCAGAGTCAGTCGCGTGGGATTACGCTGGACCTCGGCTTCAGTGCCTGTGAGGTGTCCGTCGAAGACGGCAACGAGGATGCCACCCAAGTACTGCGGTCAGCCGATTTGACCAAGGTGCAATGCACGCTGGTCGACTGCCCAGGGCACGCATCACTGATTCGCACGGTGGTTGGTGGGGCGCAGATAATTGACGCGATGGTGTTGGTCATCGACGCAACGAAGGGCATGCAGGTGCAGACGGCTGAGTGTCTGGTCCTGGGCGAGGTGCTGGCTAAGCCGCTCGTCGTTGTACTGAACAAGACGGACGCGATTCAGGGCGCCACGCCAGCAGCTAAAGAGGCAGCATTGGCGGCCCTCAAGAGAAAACTGCAGCAGGCGTTTCGCCGCACGCGGTGGCCCACGGCGCCCATTGTGGAGGTGGCAGCTGCCCCACGCGAGATGGCGGGCGGGATTGGACACCCCGTGAACACGGAGGCAGTTTTGCCTTTGGTACTGCGCGCGGTCGACCTCGCGGCACTGAAGGCTGCAAAAGAGAGCGAGGCCGAGAGGCCAGCGCAGTTCTACATGCTCGTGGATCACTGCTTCGCCGTGCGGGGCCAGGGCACCGTGTTCACAGGGACTGTTGTCGCTGGCGTCGTTCGCGTCGGGGACACGGTGCTCGTGCCAGAGCTGCAGACGACGCGCAAGGTAAAGGGGCTGCAGGTGTTTCACAAACCAGTCGAGTCGGCGCAGAGCGGGGACCGGGTGGGGCTGTGTGTGACTCAGTTTGACCCTACATGGATGGAGCGCGGCGTCCTTTGCAGCGCCGCAAGCAGCGGCCGAACGCTGGTGAGCTCCTCGCAGCTGATCGCGCGGGTGCATCGTGTGCGCTATCACCCACTGCCCTGTGACACGCACACAAAGTTCCACATCACGATCGGCCATGCTACCGTAATGGGAGCCATGAGGTACTTCGTACGACCGCCGCGCACGACCCAGGGCCTCGACGTCGCAGGCACCGTGACCAGCTTCAATCCGTCCATCGAGAGTGCATATGTGGAAGAGCTGGGCGATGGGGTTGTGGCTAGCTACACCTCTACCGACACCACCACAGGCGTCCCCGGACGGCCTTTGCCAGTTGCACCGGCAGAGCAGGACTACTACGCCGTGCTGCTGCTCGAGCGGCCTGTTCTGGCGGCCCCTGGCGTGTCAATGATTGCCATGCGTCTGGATGTTGAACGGGAGAACTTCTGCCGCATCGCACTAGCGGGCACGGTATGCCACGTGCTCAGCGAAGAGGGCGCTGCTGTAAGGACAGCAACAACCGTCCCGGGCAGCGCAGACCACTCTGCGACTCATGGCCAGGTACCGGCATGGCGGCGGCTTCCGGTCGTGCGCTACCGGTATCGCGCGCTGCGAGTAGACCGGGTACTGGACAGCCGGAGTTGCATCGCCGACGGTGTCGTATCGCTGCAGACGCCCGGCGCCGGGGGTAGCGGCAGCCGGCCTGCCGGGGCGTCTGCGGGTGCCAAACGCGATAAAGGCCGTGTTAACGTCGAGGCGCGGCAGAAGGCGGAGCTCTTTGCGGAGGTGCAGAAGTTCCTCCGACTTGCCGTCGTCTTTGAACCGGAGGATGGCGACGCGGCAGTGACAACTCCTCAAGCAAGCAGCCCTGGCGCTGTGAAGGGCATCATCGACTCCTCGTTCGGCAAAACAGGGAAGGTGAAGCTCGTCTTCGATGGCCCTGTCTTTGCCGATCCCGCTGCGAGCGCCGCCACAGCGCCGATCGGCTCATTCGTGTCGGCGGCGCGTAATAAGCGCAATAATTCGACAAAAGGCCCCGACTCAGTGGACGCTGGCCGCAGCGGAGGGGTATTTCTTCGGCCAGGACGCATTCTTCTTGTACTGAAGAAGTATCCTTTCGCCCTTCACTCAGGCCTCGAGCAGTGAGTGCGAAGGAGGGGGAGCTGGAGTCGCCGCCGGATGACGATGCTGATGTGTGAGTAGGCCGTGGCAGTATTGTGGTTGCCAGCTGAAACTTCTGAAAAAAAAGTTCTATGCACCGAAAGGGCAAAGCTGCAGGTTGTGTGTGTGTGTGCGTGGATGGGAGTGGAGGTGGAAGGGATGATGGGGGTGCGAAGAGAGCTTTGGACGCATCATCAGCTGCTTTATCATCTCCCTCGTGGGCGTACAGAACTGTGTACACGCAGTTGTTTTGGCAAAGAGCTCGCGAGCGTCTCGAGCGCAGCCTGCACTTTATCCATAGCATAAACTCATTAGCACCCCCGAACATCTGTTGTGACTGAGAGCTCGTGTATATGAGAAGGGCAGCCGCCGTTCTTCCGACAGATGGAACTGCTGATGTGGCCGCTATAGGGGTGTTCTCCGTACTTAAGAGAGTGTTGTTGGCAAGACATCTTCCGCGTAACCCCTCTCTTTTTTGGAGGGAGGAGGGGGAGGAACTCGGTCTTTACTGGGCCTAGCATTGCCGCTTCTCCTTCCCTCCATCACCTCGCATGCCCCCGCCCCTCCCTCCCCCAACACACACAGTCATGCACTACCCGCGTGCCCAGTAGCTTTATCACGTTTAGAGACATCCGCTGTCGCCATAGGCCCCGCCCACATCACACAGGTATATCCGCCAGCACACGTGGAGACGGAAGGCGGAGGGAAGCTCTTCTCTACTGCCGAAGGCTTCACGGGGTTTTTCTCTCGCTTATCATTGTTCGCGGTGAGCTCCTTTCGCTCATCTTGGACGGCCTGCGACTCTCGGGACGCATCATCAGAAACGCAGCGCGACAAGCGCAGCAAACAAAAACACCAGCGGCTCCACAGAAAGCTATACAAACGTTGACAACATCCCCGCCTGAAACGCATCCTGACGACTGCATCAGGCGCCCCCACCTTCTACGCGCAGACACAAGCACAAGGTACCCTCCTTGCGAGCGCCCTCACGCGCCTCAGCCTCGTTCTCGCTCCTTCGCTTTCCTGTCTGTATTTCGCCAGGGAGCACGATTTGTCCCGTCGTCGTCTGCATCATTGTTCTTCATAACGTTGTCGGAAGTGTGCCACTCACGTCTCAATTTCCTCTCCAAGGACACACGGGCGCACGCAACGCGCGATTGCCCTGACCACCACCTCCCTCTCCTTCCCTGTCCTCCCATCTTTATTATGATTACTCGGTTTTACTTCCTTCTGTTTCCGTCGCTCTCCGCTCCCGTTCGATGGCAATTACGCGCGTGCGCATACACACGCAGGTACGTTTTCTCTGCTGGGGTCGCATCCTTCTTTTTTTTTCTTCGTTGACTTCCGCTCTGAGGCACCCTTTGATCTCCCGCGTGCCTTACCATTGCGAGAGCCGAGTGCATGTGTGCCGACCATGAAGCGCCTTGACCGCATTCGCGAGGCTCTGGAGCAGCTGAGCCCACAGCGGGCGGATAGCACGTTGCCCACGTTTCACCCTCGCATCAGTCTTCACAAGCTGAAGGAGCTGGTCGAGTGCCTCTTTTACGTCTTTTTCCCAGAGTGCACGAACCCGCCGTCGATGACGCCGACGCTTGCCGACGCAGACGCGCTCATGGAGTGGGTGATTGGGCACATCGCAGACGTTCTCACGACACAGATCTACGTTGCCTTTGTCTTGCACGGCGACGCGCACGCGGTGGAGGATACGAAGCCTTTCAAGTCCTTGAACACATCACGGCGCACGCAGCTGGAGTGGAA
Source organism: Leishmania mexicana MHOM/GT/2001/U1103 (assembly GCF_000234665.1). Taxonomy (NCBI): domain Eukaryota; phylum Euglenozoa; class Kinetoplastea; order Trypanosomatida; family Trypanosomatidae; genus Leishmania; species Leishmania mexicana. The sequence goes on from NC_018337.1 coordinate 1,115,873, forward strand.
TGGGCAGCGAAGCGCCCCACTGCCGTTGCTGGAGAGGGAGTCGACAGGCACACAAGGTGGATATGGTGTGGCTGCCGCGGCGGAGAAGGACGTCCCAAAGGCGGCGCCTGAGGTGCTGCGCTGCACGGGAAACCGCGCTCGCTTACCATCATCTGTGGAGGTCTCGTCCAAGTCGGCAGCCTCTAACGCAAACGCCATGTGCGAGACTGCGGACGTCAACAGCGGCGCCAATCAGTTCTTCCTCACGAACTGCAAGCGCAGGGCAGACGCGATTGTGACGAAGTTTGTCGTGGAGCGACTCGCGCACGTGCGCTGGCTCCTCCACACCGACGTGGAGGCCATTTTTAAAGGGGACGTTGCCGCCTCCTCGCCGACTGAGGTGGTACTGTGCTACCCAGGACTTCGCTGCATGGTACATCAGCGTGTGGCACATCAACTGCACCTTCTTGGAGTCCCCCAGAACTTGACCCGTATGCTGACAGAGTTGGCGCATTCAGAGACGGGGATCGACATCCACCCGAACACGGCAATTGGGCATCACTTCTTCATTGACCACGGCACCGGCATCGTCATAGGGGCCACGGCGGTCATCGGCAATGGTGTCTCCATCTACCAAGGTGTTACTCTCGGTGCGCGGAGTTTTCCGACGGACGAGAAAACAGGCGAGAGGATTCGCGACCTCCCACGACACCCCATCATCGAGGACGGCGTCACGCTGTACGCCAACGCTGTAGTGCTAGGTCGCGTGACGATCGGTGAGCGCAGCACCATTGGCGGTAACTGCTGGATAGTTTGCGATGTGCCGCCCTTCTCAACAGTAGTGCAGAGGTCGAACCACCTACTGCAACCACATGAGCGCATGTTTCTTGAGAAGGACGGCTCTGGCATCTGATGCGTAGATGCGAGCGCGCAAAAGATGGAGGGCGAGGCAGGAAGAGACTGGAAATGCGTCGTGGGCGAGAGCCGTCGGGATTCCTGTGCTGAAACTGGGGTACTGGTGACGGCCATGAGGGTGGTGGTGGTGGAAGGGAAGTGTCGGCACTGCGGAAACAAAAAAAAGGCTCGTTTTTCCCATTCTTTAGGCCTCTTCTTGCGTCTCTGCGGGCCCTGTTTCGACGAGGATCATCTTCGCACTCACACATGTGTGTCCCTTGTTGCACACGTTGTTCTCCCGCAACGTGCT
>NC_018337.1:1124555-1226196 GCF_000234665.1 Leishmania mexicana MHOM/GT/2001/U1103
CGTTCGTCTTTTCGGAGCTCATTATTATTTACTATTATTATTTTTGGTGCTGCTTTACATCTCTCTCTTTTTCTTGGTTGCGTGCTTTTTTTCCTTTTTTGCGTTTTAAGGAAAAGGCATCTTCGCCGGTGTCTGTGCAGGAGCAGCAGCAGCAGCAGCAGGAGCAGCCAAGGACCTGTGACTCTCTTCTTACTTAAGGTGCCTCTATTTGGCATTCGAGGGGCGAGCAAAGGAATCGATTCTTGTCAGGGAGCGCCTCTATCCTTTCCTTACCCGCCTCCTCCCCCCTCCGCCTCCTGCTCCTCTTTGCTCTGGGGCGACTCCAGCTCTGCATTTGTCTCTGTTTTTCTGTTCGTCCTTGTTGTTCTCGTGTTCAAAGGCCTTTCAAGGGCATCGCACACGATGAACTACATGCACAGTCCTGCTCACGACCCCTGCACGAGCTCGTCAACTGGAGATGACAGCCACCACCGCCAGTGGCAGCAGCGGGAGGACGATGAGGAGCAGTGGGATATCACGGTTTCTTTTTCTTGCGGCGGATGGTTCCAGATGTACTTCTTTGGAGTAGCCTATGCTCTCGTCGACTCTGGCGTGCTGCAACGCTGGTACACCGAGGGCAAGCGCGTGCGCTTCACCGGTGTGAGTGCTGGCGCCCTGGCAGCCACGTGCCTTGCCTCTGGGCAGTACGACATTCTATCAGTGAAGCAGTTTGCATCGGCGGCTGCCGAAGACTACCGGAGCTCCGTATTCCATTGGTTTCGCGTGCGGAAGTACCTGATGGCTGCCATCGACAACTTTGGCACCAACTTGCGCTCTGTTGACACTGACCCGCGCATGCGTCAAGTATTGATGAGCGGATCGCTTGAACTCGGCGTGACGGTGCTGCCGAAGTTGAAGTCGAGACTGATTAGTAGTTTCTCTAGCTACGCCGCTATCCGCGAGACGCTCCTTGCGTCCTGCTGCCTGGTGCCGCTGGTTGGTATGCCGTTCAAGCTGGAGAGCACCGGTGAATGGTGCGCCGACGGCGGTATTAGCAACTTCACGCCACGGATAGAGGAGGAGAACACCATCTCCGTTTCAGGCATGTACTTCCAGGATGCCTCGGTGCGGCCACGCGTGTTTGTGCCGTCATGGTGGGCGCTGCATCCGCCGACGGCGCAGAAGTACAACAACCTTTTCTGGATGGGGTATAACGACATGATCGACTACCTCGTCTCCGCCGAGCACCTTAGCGTTCCCGACGGCAACCGTCTACTCAAACAGGATATCGATTTCCGCATACATGACTCCTACATGGAGGTTGCCTTCACCTTTTTCATGGAGCTCATGATGCTGATGTACATCAAACCCGTTATCATCGTCTTTGTGTACGTAGAGCTCGCCATCTCGATGATGTGGTGGGCGAGCAAGGGCATCCTCACGGGGGATCGTGCCTCATTCCATAACCTCTACGAGGACTTCCGAAACATCATCTCGCTCCGCACGTGGGGGCGTCTCATGTTTGGCTCTAAAATATCAAGCAACGAAGAGAGGTTATCTCGACAAAGTCGAGTGTTTCGCGTATTTCAGCCTGTGGTGCTAGCCGGCAGCAAGAAGACCGGCCGTAAGTGCTGAAGTTCGAGCGGCGCAACGCTTCTTGACCGCGCTGCTCCCACTCCTCTCAGCAAGTAAGGAAAAGATGGAGGAGCAGACGCATCACACGTAGACCCATCTGAAAAGGTGTCCCTCTCACTCACTTTCTCTCCGTTGTGCTATCGGCCGTTTTTTTTTCTTTTGACGACCATATTCCCGTAGCCGCAATGCGGCACGAGAGAGAGAGCGGGGGGAGGTGAGCTGACTTTGCGCGAGGCAAGACCTCGTCGGGCCAGCTTCTTTTACGAACTGTGAGCTAGAAGAAACACGCGATGCGCTCTCTTCGTGTTTCGTGTGCTGTGTAGATGACCACGGAAGAGAAGAAAAAAGAGGGAAGGCTGTGTGTGTCTGTGTGTGTGTGTGGACTGTGTGCGTGCGGCGGGAGCGGGTGCAGGGAGCTCCGTGGTGCGCGTTGTGAGGACGTTGAACTGACCATCGGTAAGGGCTGCCAATCTGCCTTTATCCTCCCGAGGAAGCGCGCAGTAATAATCCTCTTTTGGTTTCTCTTCCGTTTGCTTGTATATTGCGCAGCTGGTCGTCTTTAGATCTGGAAACGTTTCTGGCACTCCGTCTTTTCACAGCACACCTAATGTCGAAGACTTCGCACCTAAACGGCTGCTGCATGAACTGCAGTCGTCAATTTGACTAGTACTGCTGCTGCTCTCTTGCTCAGTGCCTGCCTAGTCTCTTGGTGATCGCGCCGACACACCTTAAACTCCCATTTTTCTCGTTGTTCGGTTCGTCTCTCACATTTTTCTTTGTGGTCGCTTTTCTTTGTCGATCCTGACGGCGAGGGAGCACCGCACAGTGCCTGGTGTCTCATCGTCTCGTGCCCCCTCCCTCCACCCCCCTCGTCACCACCAACTCTCTGTGTGTGGTGGGGGGGGGGCCAGTCAGCACCCCTCCCCTCTCCTATTCCGCTGCCAATGCCGGTGGTGTGGGCCTGGATCGGCGTGGCGTTGGAGCGACCTGCGTCCGTGCGCGGGTGCATACCATGGGTATGGTGGGCACGAGTGCCAACGTGACTCGGGCGTGTCTCACCGGGTCCTGCCCACCTACTGGTGTGGACCCCGAGGTGCGGCGAGTGGGGATGCAGGAGGTGGCCACCGGCATGATGTGGGGGACGGCTGTGAGGCAGGGGTCGCACTCACACGGCTGTGTCGGCGCATGGCCCGAACGCGTGCCTGGTGATGCGCGGCACTGAGGGATTGGCCTGGTGGAGTGAGTTTGTGACCCGCCGTTGTATGACAGAGAATGAACATGCTTACAGATAGAAAACAGCTTTCTCTACGGCCGACTCTCTTACCGTTTCGTGGGTGCTCCATTCGGCGGATGATGAGAGTACCGCAGATGTGTCACGTCTTTCTCTGTGTGCGTGTGTTTTCTTTTTTTTTAAATTCGAAACCTATGTTTTGTATTTCGATTGTGTTAATCTTGCCTGTATTTTGTCTGTGTGTGTCCGTGTGTGCGTGCAGTGTTGTCGTGGCGGATCTGTTGTGGTCAAAACGCCTCTCTTTTTTTGCTTTTCTCACTCCTCCTTTCCTTTTTTAGGGCGTTCAACTTTTATTTATTTATCTGCCACACGGTGCCTCGTACGTGTGTTTGCCTTCTTATGTTCGCAAGTACCTTTTTTCTACTCGTTCTCCTGTATTGTTCCGTGTCACATTTGCTACTCCTTGGTTTTGGGGCGCTGTCGGGCTTTTCTTTTTGTTTTTAGCTCTACACCTCTAAAGGACGCTCTACCTCCCTGGCTCACCCTCCATTTGCCTCCACGTTCGTGAACTCTTTACCCCCCCCCCCTCGCCCGGTGTGCCAGTGCTGGTACCGACACGAGATGCGTAATCCCTGTCTATGTGCGCGTTGTCCTTTGTCTTAGAACGCAGAGGTGCATCTTCCTCTTGATCGTGCTCTTCATTCCCCTATTGTGGCTAAAGTTTTCCTTTGCTTGCTTTGCTGTTGTGTGTTTATATATATATATATTTGTCGTTTCTCCTCTGCTTTACGGCACGTAGCCCCACACGTTGACTGCTACCCGAACATCTCCCATTAGTATCTCTAAACTTCCTTTTTTTTGTGTGCGTGTGTGTCCTTGATTCTACCCGTGATCAAGGCTACTTCTCTTTTTTGTTGCTGTTCCGCTCTTGCCCTTCTCGTGTTTGCGTGTGCGTTATTTATCAAAAGCCGCCCACACATATCATTGTGCATGCACTTCACCTTCTATCATATACGCGCCGTCGCTGCTCGTTCTAACACATTATCCATATGGTACGTGCACATCTATATATATATATATGTGAGTGTATATGTATAAGAATGTACTGCACCTGTTCTCTCCTTTTTTTATTGTCCTAAGCCACCTTTGCGGTGAGGATCGAGGGGGTGTTCACGGCCTTCGCTTCGGTACACAAGTGACTCCGCCTATGCTGTTTTCCTTTAGTCCTCAACCTTCATGATTGCCCGTTCTGCAGAAAAGCGTGCGCAGAGGCTGCGGCGTGTTCATGGAAGCGGCTACGACAGGATATGTGAGAGCAAAAACTTGACGCAATGCAACGAATGTACACGAACCACCGTAGAAGCCCACCGCCCTCCACTCCCCTTTCCAATATGTCTTGCAGGATACATCGGATAGAACGATGTGTGTTGGTGTGGGTATGTCGCATATTTTTGTTTTTCTCCATGTCTTCCTCTACTTTCTCTGCGTGCGTGCCCTCAGAAGCTTTCTATTTCTCTCCCCATCCTTGACACCAAAAAGAAAATCCGAAAACGCGGAAAACACTCCCTGCATTTACCCTCCCTTCCCATCCCCTCTCGTTTTCACCTCTGCCACCCTCTCTCACACACTGAGTTTATATCGTTTCTCCGTTTATTTCGATGAGTTCTTCGTTTTTTTTTGTGTGTGTGTGGTTTGATGTTGCGTTTTTTTTCTTTTTTTTCTCACGTCATTTGAGTGCTAGCCGTGTCTCTCCTCTCCTGTCTCACACGTGTCGGTGGCTCCCTCTGTCGCTTTTTCTTTTTGCGACTACCGTGACGCTGCCCTGATGCTCCTCCTGCCCTTTCTTCGCGGCTCTAGCGAGACTGGGTCATGTGTGTGCTGCTGTGGAAGCTGCTGTGTGCGAGGCAGAAGGAATGCATGCACTCATCACCCAACCGTGAGGCCTAGCTCCAAACTTGAAACACCAACACAGACACACACACACACACAGATGGAGAGACGCTCCTGTGATGACTCCTCTTTGGTTGTCTCTCGATACCCTTTTTTCATTGTTCGCGCCTTCACCTCTCCGCCTGTAATTTTCTGCTCGCCGTCCACCCACCACTCTTTCTTATATTCATGCTTCACGTGTTCTTTTCCGTCCCCCTCGCCAGCGCCGGTATGTGCTGCTGGTGTGCCGTTCTCTCGGTCATGCGGTCTATCCACTACCTGCCTCTCCGTTCGGCTCACCTCGTCTGATCCTCTTGCCGCACCTCCGATCTCTTTTCTCTGTGCAGAGGAGGCCTCGCTGTCGGGCAACAGTGATCTTACCCCACCAGCACTTGTTGTGGCGAGAGAGGGGGATCGAATGGAATTGGTGTGGGGACGAGCAATAAACACAGAAGTGTAGCCAAGCTCACGAGCGCATATGATTATCAGTGGCGAGAGGCGGAGGGTCTATCTTCTGCTCGGCATTCCAGGTTCTACCCCCTCCCCCTCTTCCCGTTGTCGCCCATCTTCAGCTTTACATTCTTTCACGATTTATTTACACGAGGCTTTTTTTCCTTTTCTTTTTTCGTCTTCCCTCTGTGCCTCCATCTCACTAGGTGTGTTATATGAGCAGCAAGTTTGCTCTGATGCCCTACACCACCACTACCCCTCGATCCCGTATCTCTCCTCAACCCTCTCAAGCTCTCTCTCTGCACTTTGTCTCCTGCATCACGTTCACAGGATACCATCCTCTATGTGCGGCGAGGGAGGCGATGTGCACATGCAAGGTCACGACGAGGGTTGGCGTTTATTCTGAGGTTATGCGTGCGCGGCTGTCAGTGACCGTATGCGTATATGTAAATGCACGCGATTCGTTTGTGCACAAATGCCGGCGGAACCTCCAGACTTGCCTCGCCCCGCCCCGCCTCGCCCGCACATGATGCGCCGAGCAGTACACATTATTCTCAGAAGGCGGATCGACAAGAAAATCGTTCAAACCTTTGTATTCTTGCTTACGGTGACCTCGCACTGTACACGGTCCAAGTACGTGCGTACCAGCGGCAACTCCCATATATCCAAACGGAGAATCAGAGCACACACAAACATTTTCAACTGTGCGCGCAGCCTCAGTTCAACTCTATTTTACTGGGTCGTGGTGAGGACCCTTTTTTTTCGTATACCCAAGCGGCCGCCCGGCATACGCGCTCTCTCTGCGGTGCGATCGGCAGCACCGCGGATGGCCGCTGGTGTCAAAAAAAAGGAAAATGGACTGTTCTTTTAGCTGTGCGCGGGCAGCCGTCTCTCAGGGGGAAACTCCGAAGAGAGATTGCTGTCTAACGCTCTTCCTTGGTCTTTGTGTCCTTCTCCTGCTCTCTTTCTCTTAGGCACTCGTGATATGCGCGTCTGTGAAGAGCTGATGCAAAGGTAAGCAACAACGATGGTTCTAACGCATTGGTACCTTCAATTTTTTTTTCGGTTTGTGCGTCAAACTGGGTTTGGTCGGCGAGGCTGCTCCGCTTTGTTTCCTCCTTCACCCTCTCAGAACACTGATGTGCCTCGCATGGTGCCCAACCTTGTTTTCTCCTGTCGCTGGGAATTTCCGCTCCCTTTCGCGTGGTCAGAAGAGGACACACCGCACAGTGCTTGATGTCTCATCGTCTCGTGCCCCCTCCCTCCACCCCCCTCGTCACCACCAACTCTCTGTGTGTGGTGGGGAGGGGCCAGTCAGCACCCCTCCCCTCTCCTATTCCGCTGCCAATGCCGGTGGTGTGGGCCTGGATCGGCGTGGCGTTGGAGCGACCTGCGTCCGTGCGCGGGTGCATACCATGGGTATGGTGGGCACGAGTGCCAACGTGACTCGGGCGTGTCTCACCGGGTCCTGCCCACCTACTGGTGTGGACCCCGAGGTGCGGCGAGTGGGGATGCAGGAGGTGGCCACCGGCATGATGTGGGGGACGGCTGTGAGGCAGGGGCCGCACTCACACGGCTGTGTCGGCGCATGGCCCGAACGCGTGCCTGGTGATGCGCGGCACTGAGGGATTGGCCTGGTGGAGTGGAGTCTCAGTCATGCTGTGTGCCCGAAAACGGACATCTTGAAAGAAGTGTGCGATGTGTCACCAGCGACTTTGCGCGTCTCTCGCTCCTTTGCCTTCTGTCCGTGCTTGTGGATTGGCGAGTATGGGACTTGGCTTTAGGCTACTCTGTCGCGCGATTTGCAGAAGACCGACATGAAAAGACATACCGGCGGTTGAGTGAGGGACCAGTGTGAATGAAAACAGAATCGAAAGCTGGCACAATGGAGGCGCTCCGCTCTTTCTGAAGATGGCACACTCCTGCTGTGAGATTACTGCTTCATCGGCAGTGCCTACCATCTTATGGGTGTCATGGACACGAGGGATGCCTCGGGGTACTGAAGGAAGGCATTTTCCCTCGGAATGTAGCCGTTTCGCTCGCATCACGGTTCTTCTCATGTGCGTGATTCAATGGGTGCTTCGACATGGTTGGTCATTGGCTCTCTGCGTCCATGGCTCACTCACCTATTCTCTCTCTATCTCGTCAAACGTCTCTCTTCCCACCCGTGCTTGTCGCTTCCCGTGAAACGTGAGGGGGCCGCGGGGTTGCAGGCTGCATACGTTGTAGGCGGATTGAACTCTCCCGTGCGCTTCTGTAGCTCATATTACAAGACCAATGCTGTGTTCGACGCGCCGCGCGCTGATGCAGCGCTCTCGGATGATGTTGGAGACGAACTTCAAGAGTCATAGCGCTGCCGCCAACCCTACCACTGATGCGTCTGTCACGGGCAAGGTGAAGGCAGAGTTGAAAAAAATGATCAAGATCCAGCTGGTGCTCATCCCTATCTGCGTAGTCTTTATGGTCTGGATGTACCCCACCCCCACCGAGGAGGATGAGCGGCGAATGCGGCTGGAGTATGAACGCAATGCTGGCTGGAAGACTTAGTGTGGAGCTGGTCGGCTGCCCTGCTGCCTATCTGTTCCCTGTGAGCTGACGGTGCGTTGTTTTTGTGTAAAAACACGTGTGTGTGTGTATCTTTTTTTATTCTGCCGTGGTGTGCCCATGTCTGCCTCGTTTTGGTCGTTGTTGTTCACAGAGGCAGAGGAAAACTTAACGCTCCCAAAAGAAAAGGGGAGAACGAACGAATGGAAAACAAAGCGCATGCGGAACGGCACGAGCAGCCCCTGTGAAAGACCGTGCCAATGCCGAGCTCAGAGAGAGCGCTCTCTGTTTCTATCATATGCACCTCTTCGTGCTGCCAAACGAAAGGAATAAAGGCAACAGCGGAGTGCGTTCTCAGCCAACTTGTGCCGATGGCCGCGTTTTGTGCGCTTCCCTTCTTTCTCCCGCGGTTACTGCGAGCAACGGGATGTCGGAGGTGCGGTGGGCGAGACGGCAGCACCAATACCGAAAACACATACACACACACACATACGCTTTCTCCCTAACTCATTGCGTCTTTCAGTAAGCGCTCCCCCGTGCACCGCCGAAGTGAAATCAAGCTGGGGACACCGACTTCCACTGCAGGACCTCCACGACCAACTCTCACCCGTGCACCTCCGCGGCATTATCATCCTCCACATCACCGTTGTCATTTGACCCTGAAGGATTCCGTACGATATTTCCCATTCAGTGTCGATAGCGAAAACTGCAAAAGGCGGTGCTTATAGAGAGAAAGAGAGCGCGGCCCACGAGAAGCTGAAGACAGCGGCTGCGCTCACGGAGCAACGCGCGCTTCGATTTACATGTCTTTGTCCTCACAGGGCTTCTTTACCAGACACAAGGATTCACCTCCACTCTTAGCGTGTGCATACAAATAGTGCCGCCATGTTTCATCGGTCGTCCACTTCGCGCTTCCTGAAGGGCATCTTCAAAGTCAATAAGCCCCCCGTCACCGGGTACGAGATCGCCGAACTGCCCAATGAAAAAGTGCTTCATGACTTCATGCAGTTCTACCGCACAAAAGGGGTGGTGGTCATTCTGCACAGTGGGGCCTCGTATGCCGCAGCGGCTGCGGCCTCCTCTGGAGGGTCGCGCTCGCCCCTGACGAGTGCGTCAGCTGGCTCCTCTAGAAAAACTAGCGCAGCCGCGACAGCGAAGTCAACATCAGCCTCAAAGCCCAAAACGGAACTACTCCAGGACCCTCTTACTCGATCATTCATCTCTTCCATCAACGCGATGAACTTAGGCAATCCAGAGGAGGTGAAGCTGGCCCTTGTTCCCGGGCCGCAAGCGCCGTGCTTCGTAGAGGAGTACAACGTCATCACGTACCCGACCTCGTTTCTTTTCTTGAATGGGCAATGCATTTATCGCGTCGTTGGGGCGCGGACGCGTGAGCTGTCCATCAAGTCCCTTTTCATGCTGCGCAATGGAGGGCGAAACATCTTCTCGCGCGAATAGGGCCATTTAATGTGCGCTTGTGCACGCGGAGCGTGCGAGGACTGTCTTTGCATGTGCTCATGGATTCACGCGGCGCTCACGCAGTGTGGTGACGCACAACATACCTGCATGGGCCCTCTGCGACGGCTGAGCGGTGCAGGTATTGTTTATCCAACCGCTTAGGGAGGCACACGCTTTCCTACTACCCCCTTTGCCCTACCGAGACGGGTGTGGTGGACCGCTCGTGTGGCGGTATCTTGTTCCCCGCAGAGGACGGCTATTTTTCGGTAAGAGTAACGTCAGGAGAGAGATGCAAGAAACGCGGTAAGTCGTGGTTTTTCTTCGCGAAGTCGACTGGCGTGTACTGGAGAGAAGAGGAGCGATGCAGATCGGGGAAGCAAAGGTGCGTCTTTGTCAGAGGGCATCCCAGTGCGCTCTTTGGCTACGCGGCGTGCAGAGAACCTTCTGCATAGAAGAAAGTAGTGAATCCGCGAACGCTGGCTGATCTACTCGTCCTTCCTCGCACCTACATGCACGGCTCTCTGGTTGGCAATGTGTTGTCCTTTCGATGCAACTGCGCATCTCTCCGTTTCTTCGTACTGACTCCTCGTTAAGGGGACATGTAAATACCCCTTCCTTGCCCCCTTCCCGACATCTCCTCGCTTCCTTGCAAATGCCGCGGCGAGTGGTGGTCCTTCTCCCTGGTCCCCCCTCCCTTTCCCTCTCTCCTCCTTTTCCGTCACATAACAGAGACGTCATTTCTCTGTTAGCTAACGTCCTTTCTTGTTTCATGAGGACGCCATGCCAGTGCAGCACAGCACAGGGACTCGTTGCGGGTATATGTGAAACGGGCTGCATGTCTCTGTCTCTCTCGTTTGGATGCACGGCGTCGGAGTCGTCGCTGTCGTTGCTATGCCGTCCCCCTCCCTTTTTTTGACAGCATAGCGCGTCTTTGGCATCTCGGAAACGACGTTGAGCCTCCGCATGCGTGTTTCTCGTCTAACCAGGGAGGAAGAGGCGTGTGCCGCTGACATTATGGCACTGCGTGTTCGTTTTCACCTCTACTGCCACGGCTGCCAGAAAGGATGAGGAACGCCTGTTTTCGACTGCTCCATTTACTCTTGCTCACGCTGCTCAACCAGGCTGGTGGGTTCTACAAGGTTGGCGGGTCGCTGGCTACAACTACTTCACCTCCAGCCCTTGCACTTGTTACCGGAGTCAGCTGATGGCGACCAACACAACGCCCTTTTTCGGGAACCCTTGGGCGCTGTCAGTATCTCCAGCAGTGGCCGCCGAATCAATGCGGAAGGAAGGCACCCGTCGTCGCAGGGCCGCTGCGCAGATGAGCAGACCGGCAAACACGATTTGGGCGGGTGTTGGCTTTGATGGCTTCCGCAAGCCGGGAACTGGAACAGTGGGCACGCGCGGACTCTCAATTAGCTTGTAGAGGCGCGCAATGCGGCCGCCGGCCTGCCGCTGCACCGCGCTCCAGGCAAGGTCCCCCACCCCGGGTTCCAAATTCATGAGGAGAGTCTCCAGAAGATTCGAAGTTTTGGAGAAGGTCACAACACAGGAGACCTGCAAAACCCCGTGTGACTGTTGCGGGATACGTACACAGCCATAGCTCAGCCGACGACCCGGACGGAGCGGCAGGATGACGCCCTGAGAACCGCTGCGGCTCAAGTACAAGGCTGAGTCGGCAAAGGCCAGGCGTGATTGTTACGACGCGGTCTGGGAGGCGACAAACCTCCCTCGACATTCTTTTTCCCTTCAGCTTTCGCCAAGGGGTAGGCCGTTTCAAGCACAGCTATGGGGGGAGGGTCACTGAATGGTTTCTAGGCCGGCGCTGGACCGTGCTCCGTCCTCCTCCCCCCTCCTGCAGAAACGGCCCCGCTCCTCGCCATTCTCGGCTAATTGCACGGACGTCGAGACGTCTTTCGCGTTTTTCAGCCAAGATTTTACTTGCTTTCTCTTTTCGTTAGGAATTGTCGCTCGCTTCCGCTTGCGCCGTGATGAACGCGGAAGGGGAACACACCGCACAGTGCCTGGTGTCTCATCGTCTCGTGCCCCCTCCCTCCACCCCCCTCGTCACCACCAACTCTCTGTGTGTGGTGGGGGGGGCCAGTCAGCACCCCTCCCCTCTCCTATTCCGCTGCCAATGCCGGTGGTGTGGGCCTGGATCGGCGTGGCGTTGGAGCGACCTGCGTCCGTGCGCGGGTGCATACCATGGGTATGGTGGGCACGAGTGCCAACGTGACTCGGGCGTGTCTCACCGGGTCCTGCCCACCTACTGGTGTGGACCCCGAGGTGCGGCGAGTGGGGATGCAGGAGGTGGCCACCGGCATGATGTGGGGGACGGCTGTGAGGCAGGGGCCGCACTCACACGGCTGTGTCGGCGCATGGCCCGAACGCGTGCCTGGTGATGCGCGGCACTGAGGGATTGGCCTGGTGGAGTGGAGTCTCAGTCATGTTGTATGGCAGAGATTGCACATCTTCCGGAAGGAGATCAGAGCTTAGTCAAAATTCACCCACCACTTCTTCTGCGTCCCTGTATTTCGCTGCTAATACTAGGTGAAAATGAAATGTGCAGGAAGGGCTTGCATCTTTGAGGCAAAGGCCTTCTGCGCCCCTGTGCAGTCTTGGTTGTATCATGGAAGCTTGCCGTGCTGGAAGAGCAGGTAACTGCTGTACTGCGGCTCGGAAGACGGAATGCGAAGGCGCAGCGCTTTCTTCATGGAGGATCATCTTCCCTGTTTTGCACTTCTTCTCCTTGCATTCCTTTGCAAAAGTGCGCTCTCTCCCGTCTCCCATCATCTTCCGCTTACGTGTCACCATCTGGTTGTCTTCCGTACTTGGCAGTAGACCTGAGGACCATACAGAGGCTTCTTGAAAGGGTTTGTAGACCCCGTCTGCGTGTGGAGGCAAGAAAACGCGGTGTCTCACCTCTGTATGTGTGTGCCAGATCGACTAACCGCGAATAGTTTGCTCCCTCGTGGAGTCTCTTCTGCCCGTTATGAGTTCCACAACTGGTCAGGGGCGGCGGCCGGTGATCGCGTCTTACCGGTGCGAAGAGCGTGTCTTTCCCGAGCTCCCCGCGACACATCCCTTGTCGGTGCGGCGGCGTGAGGTGCAGCGCTTCCTGAAGGGTGACGGCACCCTTGGCCGCCGTGCGTGGAACCCTGCGACGAAGGACGAGCTGCATCCTTTTCCGCAGCCCGCCCTCAACCACACCACTACTTGCTACAATGGTGTCGACGTCGTTGCCACTCACTTCCCCGAGACAGTAAAGGGCACGGCGTTTCTGAAGATGCAGGAGACGGTGTTTCCGGCGGTGTGGACGCACAACCGCGACCGGGCCTGCGCCTCTACAAAGCGTCACACATATCGGTGTGAAGCGCTAGAGCGTCAGGAAGCTCCCCTTAGCTTTCTGGCTACTGTCATTCGCGAGGACAACAACCCCGAAAAGAGATGCCGTCAGGAGGGGTGGTGTGCGGGCACGACGCTGGAGGGGTTCCGCGGCAACCGCCACGCCCTTCCCGCCGCCGAGGGCGTGTTTGACGCCACGGCCCACCGTGAACTAAACAAGACGCTAACGGCAAGGCTGAGCGGCGGGTATGTGAAGCCGTACAACCGAGTAAAACAGCTGAACTCATCGCGCAAAACGCAAAAGGAGCTGCAGCAGAAGGCGGCTGCCGAGAGCCTCATCAGCCTCTACGCTTCTCAACCTGGTCCGGCAGCGTTCAAAATGAGCAACGCTGACGAGTGGTGGGACATCGATCCTGTCGCTGTGACAGGCGACATGATGAAGCGCATAGATGAGATTAAGGCAAATCCATACAGCACAATCTTTCGTAGCAATACCTTCGCGACCACACCACCCAGGCCACCGCATGTATAATAGAACAACCCAAACTTCTTTACGGCATGCGCCCGATTCCGAACCTTTTCTCACAGCTGTGACCTGCCACAGCACCAACGAGCCGCAACCGCGACAACGACAACAAGAAGACGTGACGGGCTGCTGAACCCTGTCTTCACCCCGGTACATACATGTGTGTGTGTGCGTATGCGTGTATTCGTTCGCATGTGAATTTCTTTATGTATGTATGCATGTTCATCTCTTCTTGTTTTCGTGCGCCTGTGTGTGTGTGTGTGCACGTGTCTGACACCTCTTCCCCCCCCCCCCAAGGCGTTGCTCGCTCGAAGCGCAAACGTAAACGGGGGGGGGGAACGAAACGCAAAAAAAAGAAAAGAAAAAAAACGGTCCAGGAAGAGAGGTGAATAGTGGAGGAGCTGTAATGTCGAGGCAGTGACTGCCGAAAACTCTACGTGCGCCACTAGGGAATACCGCCGCTCATGCGGGTCTGCCGTGGGCACAACTATGGTATCTGCTTCTCTCCCACGCCTCGTTGCTGTCTTTCACGTGCTCGTCGATAAGCGTAAAAAAGAAAAGCACGCACCTCCTCACCCACTGCGGTGTCTTGTCGGGTGTGTTATCTTTGAGCTTGAGGGGCTGGGAAAGGGTTTAGTCAGGTGCGATCAAAACCTGCAAGGGCGTTTGCACAGGCTCCATCTTTGTTGGTTACGGAGTTGTTCAGAGTATCACACGCGGCGTCTCGCGTCTTGTTCTACTCGTCTGCCCGTGTGCAAGCACACACACACACACACACACAGAAACACACGGTGGCACATACAACATTTTCCTTCCATGAATCGTGACCCGCAGAATGCGCTGCTGCTGGAGCAAACGGCGCAGAAGGCAAAGCGGCTGCTTCTCCAGCGTAGCCCGACCACAGTGAATGGCATTCGAAGCTTCAGCCGGTCTCTCGGGATCGCCGACGACCTCGGCAGCACGCAGGTGACCGCAGAGGAGCTGCGTCGCGCGCTTCAAGAGAACAATGTTTCGCTAGAGGAGCACGAGATTCAAAACATCTTTACAGTACTGGACCGCAATGGTAAGGGCACGATTGACCCCACAGACTTCATTGCTGTCATGTGCAACCACATCAGTCCGCTGCGCAAAGTGTGGCTGCGGCGTGTATGGCGAATATTTATCAAGGACCCTGACGATGGTTCGGTGCAGGTGTGCGAGCTGCAGCGGCAGTTTATAGCGGAGGGTCATCCAGCGGTCGTACGCCACGAGACAACCGCAGCGGAGGTGCGCAAGGAATTTGAATCGGCCTTCAACGAAAGCACCAATCCAGATGGAAAGATAAGCGCTCAGGAGTTCGCGGAGTACTACGCTGGTATCTCAGCCTCCTGCAGCACCGATGAATCCTTCGTGGCCCTACTCCGTGGTGTGTGGCCGCTGCCCGGTGTTTCGCGCGACTTCTCCATCTCACTCGCGAAGGGCGAGGCGGAGTACCAAGGCTCCTATCACACGGAACAGAGTTTAGAAGAAAAGATGAATGTCGCCAGCCGCGAGGCAGCGCGATCGGCGTTGATGAGCATGATTCGTTGCGATCACGCACCGGCCGTTCTCAGTAGTGGCGCCGCAGCCCGAGCACTGTGCCTCTCTCTAGCGCAAGCTGACGAGGCGTGCTCGGGTTTCGTGAGCGAGGCTGTGTTTCTGGGTGCTCTGCAGACGCACCGTCTCTACGTACTGAACACGTCCGTGTTGGAATGCCTAGACACCAACGGAGATGGATATATCGACATCAAGTACTACGAGGAACTGTTACTGCCTTCGCCGTCTGCCGCGCGTCTCATGCTGCTGGCACGGCTGTGGTCGCGCTGCTTCGAGAACAAAGACGCGGCCTACCGCGTGCCAGTGCAAGATCTGCACCGAAAATACCACGCCTCGAGTCCGGCAGACAAAGACGCGTTCCTTACCGCCTGGGATGTGAGAACGGCCGTCGGCGGCAAGGTTGAGCTGGAGGAACTGGTCCAGTGGTATGTGCCGCAGAGTGCGGCGGTGCCGCGCGACAATGATTTCGAGGAGCTTCTGCACCGGCAGTGGGGAAAGTACGACGAGTAGGAAACGTGCGCGTTGTGTACACGGCTGGTCACATGGAGCCTTTATAGGCGCGTCTCGCTTCGCACCGTCGCTGCTTCCGTTGCTAGTGCTCGTATGTAAACCAAGCACTGGCCGCACTCCGCTTGCAACTAACCCTACTCCTCCTCGCGTTTACACCATCGGTGTTTTCTGCACGCCATGCCGTACGCAGTTGTGGATGCGTTCTTTTCTTTCTCTCTTTTTCGTCTGTGGTTGACATCATGTACAGTATCCGTCATTGGGCGCGCGCGGCGACGAGGGAGGGGGAAAAGTGCCCAAGGAGTAGAGACAAGGTGGTGCTTTGCTGTGCATGACAGACACGCCAGTGCCTCTTCCCCTTTCCCTCTTGCTTGTGTTCTTCTCCGTCTTGTGCGTGGGTGCGTTTACCCTTCCATAGAGAACATATGCCCCAATTTCAGCGGGTTCGTAGACGACGCAGTGTGCGTGGTCTTTCAGGCGCGGAGGAAGTCCTGCGGTGCTTTCCCCCTCCCCTCCTTGCAGCCTTACTGCGAGCTCACCCGCCATATGTAGGTGTGTGCGGCTCCAGTCCATAGTGGCGGTTCGAGGAAGGAGAGCTTCAGCAGAGTTGAGGCGAAGTGGGCGCACCTTCCACACTGCCGCCCACATTCTCTTTTAATTCGGCTTTCCCTTTTTTTCTGCCTAATCGGCGTGACTGTTTGCCGCATTCGCCCCGTCCCCGCCCCCCTGCTTCCACACTCCACCGCTCGGCGGTCGCGCGACAGGATCTACGCGTTTCTGGTTCAAACGTCGTTGTGCAGCCATGCTGGATATCATCATGGAGGGGCTCACTCAGCCCCCGCAGATTCCCTCGAACGGTGCTTACTCCCTCGGACTCTTGCTCGCCCTGTCAGCGGGACCACTTCCGCTGATCAGTGAGCACATCATCGGCGCGTACCTTGCTCTCCAGCTCCTGTGGTGGCTGTTGCTGTGTATCCGTGCGGCACGCGCGGTCGGGTCGGAGTCGGCGCGTCGACAGCTCAAAGAGAGAGAGAAGGAGGCGTATCTGAAGTGGATGGACGGACTGCGCTTCAGTGTCGCCGAGCTCATCTGCCATCATTTCCTGCACTTCGAGTTCGGCGCACAAGTCTGCATGCTCTACTGTGGCACCGGGGCGCTCCGCACGGTGGCGAGGCCGTTGGTTTACGTGATACTTTGCCTGAGCGCTGGATCGGAGTGGGCCACCCGGTTAACCGGGTACAACCCCGCCTACCTTCTGGAAGCCATAGGCTGCGGCGACAGGACGGAGTTCGCAAGTGGTCCTGCGTGGAAGCAGCACGGGCAGACTAGTGGTGCGGGTGTCGAGGGGACATCGGCGCAGGTGCGGGTGTCGAGCTTAGCGCCGACGAAGAACGCAGATAGCGCGAAGAACAACAACAACCGCTGCACAGTGTTGGACGAGGGGCCGCACTTTAACCGCACCTCCCGGGGGTGCATGCTGACGTATACGGAGTGACTGCCTCAGCCCCGCACAAAAGCTTACACGCATATGCATAGAGGGGGATGCACTTGGCTGCACACGGGTGGTTGCGACTTACTGCTCTGGTATCGCACGTTCTGGACAAGGTCATGCTCGCGGCGGCCACGTGTAAAATTGGCCACCGTAAGTTAGAGAGACTTCCTGATTCAAGGAAGCGGCTCACGAGCATGACGCACGTAGGCGACGCGATTCCACATGCAGACGTGTACGCGAGCCATCGTGCAAAATAGTTCGCGATGTCCGTCTCCCACGGCGTCGCCGCCAACGTGAGACAAAACGCCGAGTCCGCTATCCCTAGAGACACGTGCACCGCTACGTGCCGTCTCTCATACCTCGCACTGTGGGCGCGATTATGTGACACTTGCCTGGATCAGCCCTCGCCATGTTGATAAGCTGTTTTGTACCACACGGCGGCTCACGTGTCTGACTCAACCACAGGGGTGCGCCAAACAAAATGAGCCATTCACGTTGCAGGGAATGAACAGAAAATGACACGCGCACACGTATGGTCGTCATGGCCAACGCACTGACAGAAGGCCACGGCTACGTCTCTCATACTGTCCTTTGAGCGCCAGGCTCTGTGTCATCTCCTCCATACTCAACCTTTCTTTCCCGAAATTCTTCGGCTGCCGTCCCTCTTTTGTGGCCATTGCTGCAGCTGGTGCACCCGCACACAAAGCTGCAAGCTGCCACTGTTTTCTCTTTCGCACAGGCAAACCGTTACGCTGCACACGTTGGCCGATGTATAGCGAGGTGGAGCCAGTGTCGCTAGTCGACCAACAGTTTCCAGATGGCACCAATGACGAAGAAGACGATCGCGTGCGACACAGTGAGTGCGTGAACATGAATGTGGTTGCCCTGCACGACATGCTGCGGCACTTGGGCTGCGCCGGTGATTGTGGCGGTCAAGGTGCTCAGAGCGCAAGCGGCGGCTTTACATCCTCGTCTGCGTCTTGCCTGCCACCTGAGATGGTGGACGCACTACTACACTACCTGGTGAGGCTGCAGGAAGACGTTCGTCAACTTGATGCCCGAGCGCAACTTCTTGATGAGCAGCGCGCGCGCGACACCAAAAAAGCGGAGCTGCTCAACGAGCGAACAGAGAGGCTGAAGGATGCAGTAGCCAGCATGTCTGCGAAGAGCTCGGCCGAAATGAAGGAGTTCCGAGATTACTTACAGCAGCATGCGAGCGCCAGTAAGCAGCGCCAACGTGAACTTGTGGACTTGACCCGCAAGCGCGAGAAGCTGGAGTTGGAGGTGAAGCGTACTCGAATGGAGATGGATCGACTCCGCAAGATAGCGAAACGCGTGCGGTGACGATGCCAGAGAGAGAGAGAGACCGTCGCCATGGAATCTTGAGAGAGGTGCGCGCGATGAGGCGGCGCCTGCGCTCCTCCGGTGCCTTACAGCACACCCGTCTACTCTTCGGCTTGAGTACTTCCCCCCTGCCCTTCTCCCACTTTTTCTGGTCGGACTAGTGTAGGCGACTATGTTTTGTGTTTGTTTGTTTCACCTACCTCTTCTTTCTTCTCGTCCTCGAGCGATGCTTGTTGCCTCTCTCTTCCACGAACGCATCTTACACCCTCTTCATGGGTTTTCCACGGTGATGTACTTGGTCGTTGTTTGACAATGGGGCGCCGAAGGGAGGAAGGGCGTGAGATTTACTGCATCGCGCTTCGGAAGGACTGCTTTCAACTATTGTTCTTTATTATTTTTATTCAGGATACGCACCCCTGTGATGATCAACGACGCCTCGTCGCGTTTTCCAGCGCACGAATGACGCAGGCAGGTGGTATAGATGCACGACAGCCTCATCTCTTGGCACTGTGAGGTTGTGAACTGGAGCAGATACATTAGATTTCTGGCGTGATTTTTTCTTTTCTTCACCTCGTGTAGATGCATATCTCTCTCAGTCTCGGAGGGCACTCGCTCACCGACCCACCTATGAGTGAACTGCACACCATCGTAGCGCTATGCCGACTAGGCGAACGTCTCACACAGCGCAATGGTGGTGATAGTAGCAACTGTCGCTGCCAAGATACGCACCCCAGCCTCTCTCTCTCGGGACTTTGGGCATACCCTCACCTGCCTCTCTGAAAGAGTGCGAAAACGGACGACGGGTGCTGCAAGATCGGAGGATGACTACGTTCTTCCAGCGACAGACTTGAATGACCGCGCTGGAAACGTTTGTTGCGCGTTCATGAATGCCCTTGAACCTCGGTATCTTGTGTTGCTGCTGTTTTTTTTTCCTGCTATCCTCGCGTCAACCCATCACCGTCCGCGCTGCACTGGACCCCGAACAACGTTAAAAATTCCAGTGCCTGTTTGACTGGGCGCAGCCATCGACCACGTTACACCTGACAGAGACACACACACACCCACACGGGCCCACCAGGGAAACAAAGAGGGAGAGAGAAACACGTCTTTACGTCTCTGTCTCTCCATCTCTTTCTGGACCTCACCATGGCCACTTCTGCCTTAGACCCGCGCATGACTTTCCATGCCCAGCAGCAGGATCCTGGCGCGCCGCAGCCGCGACAGCTGATCCTACGCTACTTTTACGAGAGCGGTACAGTGGAGCTGATGGAGGTGCCGAGCGGTCGACTGTATGTGAAGCGCACCGCCGTCGGCATACCTGCCTCTGCCTTCACGGTTGGCTCGGCGGTGATGCTATTTGGCAAGGCGACAACCATCACAGCGTTCGCGGACGAGGTGACACGGCAACTGTGCGCCCAATGCAGCGAGTCGACGACGGTGCTGATTGCCGAGGAGGCGTTCCCGTTACTGGGGCGCTACCTGGCGATGCTGACGGAGGAGTGCTGCTTCACCATCACCGATGTGGAGATGGTCTGGGTGCAGGCAGAGACGGTTTCGACTTTTGATTTGCCAGAGCAGCTGGCGAACACACGCATCGTCGTGGTGCTGTGCACTCGGAAGAAGGCGGTGGAGAAGGGCTTCGCCTTTGTGGAACGAGCCACCGGCACCTGCACTGCCAAAGACGCGGAACAAGCCGCCTTGTGGGGACAACTGGGCCAGCTCGCGAGAGCCAAGCCTCTGGCCGTATTCAACGGGGCAAACACCTCCGTTGTAGTGTTAAAGCCTCACCTGGTCAGCACTGGACGGGGTGGAAGTGCTTTCCAGCAACTGCTAGACGTTGGATTGGAGCCCACTGCACTCACGACAGTGACGATGACCAGCGCGGCCGCTTGGGAGCTCATGGAGCCGTACCGCGGCGTACTGCCCAACCTGGAGGGCACCGTCAGCAGCTTCATAGGCACGAACTGGGTACTGCAGCTCGCCTCACTGGACGAAACGGTGGATGTAGTGGACACTGTGCGGACCATCTGCGGCCCCTACGACACGGTCGTCGCCAAGAAACTCTACCCGAAGTCGATTCGCGCGTGCTACGGGGATAGTGAGACCAACAACGCGGTGCACTGCTGCGATCTTCCCGGTGACGGGCCCATCTACACGAAATTTTTCTTCCAAGGGTAACATGCGAAGCGAGGACGTGCCGTGCACGTCCTCTTTTAGTGTGCGCACGTGCGCCTCTCTCTATGATTTGTGGTGTCCCTCTCGCTCGCCCACTCTCTTTCTGTGCGGCGTTGGCTCGTCTTCTGCGTGTTTGTGCGTGCTCTGTAGCGAGGCAAACGGGGATCGGGCAGGACAGCGGCTCGTGGTGTTTTTTTTGTCGCTGTTCTGCTTTCCTCCCCGTCCCTCTGTTTGATGTAAAGGACCTCCTGGACCGCGAGCAGGGCAAAAGGAGGGGGACATTCCAGGGGTTGCAGCTAACGGGAGGGACCATGAAGGCGAAAGGGGATCTGAATAATTCCGCGCGCACCTCCTGCTCTGGATGGGCGTACCCTTTTCACTGGGTCCCTACTCG
Source organism: Leishmania mexicana MHOM/GT/2001/U1103 (assembly GCF_000234665.1). Lineage (NCBI taxonomy): Eukaryota > Euglenozoa > Kinetoplastea > Trypanosomatida > Trypanosomatidae > Leishmania > Leishmania mexicana. The sequence continues at coordinate 1,145,140 of NC_018337.1, forward strand.
TTTGTCTCATGCGTCTCCCGTGTTGTGCCCTCCTGTGTGTTGCCGTGTGGGTCTGCACGCGATGAAGTACAGTGTTTCTTGTTTTCTGTTCTCCCTTTTTTTCATCTCTGTGCCGCCAATGTACGAGTTGCGGGCCCTCCGGTGGAATCAAGAGCGCAGCACCTTTAAAAAGAAAGAACACGTGGAGGCGAATCCACAAGGGATGACTCAGCTCTCTCTCTACCTCGGAAGCAGTGCTCTCTGACGGCATGTCACCCCCCCCCCACCCCCACCTCATCCAACAGTCAGGAAACGGACGTGAACGAAAAGGCCATGGCGGGCAGCCACCGCGTCTCGCACACCATTTCATTATCTCCGTGTGTGTGTGTCTACGTGGCACTTTTTCTTCCCGAAGCAGGGGGATAATGCCGCTCGCTTTCCCTGCTTCTTCCGGCGGCCGCGTGGCTCTGTTGCGGATTTGCCCAGTCTTTCCCGTTCTTCCACCGCCGGCTTTGTAAACCCCGCATGTGTGGGCGTTTCTGCAAGGCACTTGCTCGATTGCTTCCCCTCAACTCTTGTGCTTCGTGGAACTGCGCTGCAGCTGACGCACCTCTCACCTCCCCCTTCTATTCACGTGCGATCATCACGCTTCTGCTTTCTCGTCACACCCGTAGACATTCCGGGACATTTATTTTACGTGGCCATCACTGAAGCGCAAAACGAGGAAGCACCGAGCGGACTATAGATGGTGTGCGGCCTCACCGGTGGAGGGAGTTGTCTGGGAGTCGGTCGCCTCTGAAACGGTTTATATCCCCCCCCCCAAGGAAAAAAGGCAACGACGGTCGTGCCGGGGTGAAGCGCGTCTTTTATATTTCATGGGATTTTCCGTATCTTTTTTTCTTTTGCGCGCGTTTCGCTCTCTGTCTCGCTGTTTGTGTGTGTTTTCGGCTGCCTGTTCGCCACCCGCTTCTGTGAGCCGCTGCCTTTCCCGCTCACCTCCTCCCTCTTCCCCTTTCCTCCGTCTCCGGGTGTTCACACTCGTGGCGTCTGCTCTTCCCTGCTTCGCTCCGCATCTTTGTGCCACGTGTTTGTGACCGGTGGTGCTCTGCCACTTTTCTCAGCGCGCTCTTGTTTCGTGTTTCTCGCGTTCTCGACTCCCGTCTCGCTCCCTGCGGCACGGTCCCCAAGGGGCCTGCGGTGTGTCTGCTGGGCCCACAGTCTTTGTAAACACAATGACTGTGCCAAGTCGCCTACTCAAGCACGCACACGCATTTTTGATCTTCAGGCACGTCTTTCGACTACGTTTTCCTTTTCGGGTTCGGTTTGGCGTGGAAAAGGTGTCTGCGTCATTCTTCTCTATCCTTTGGAGACGCACTCCTATGCACGCACCATCCAGTCAGTGGCAGAAATATCCTAGTGGAAGTCGTGTTACCCACCTGTAAAGCGATGTCCACAAGCCAAGATAGTTCAGCGGAGTTCAACCTGCTTCGTTACAGCACCGGCGACGCTCTCCACTTTGTCTTTCAGAATGGTGTCCGCCGTAAAGTGAACGAGGAGGGCGCGTCTCCGCTACCGGGGCTTTCAAAGGTGGTGGAACTGCAGGAAAAGCAGGCCGTCCGCGACAAGGTGCACACGTCCGGTACCACGGACGACCCTCTCGATCTCAAGAATCTCACGCATGTCGGCACGCATGAGGAGTGGTGTGCGCACTCCCAGACTGCGTGCGCGCTGGCCAAGAACGCGGTGGCGCAATGCTTGCAGCGTCGTTCGGAGGTGCGAGTGCGCCGCTACGGCGAGGCGGTGATGCAACTGTCGGAGGCCTTCCCCACGCTGCGGGACACTGAAGAACAGGCCCCCGAGACTGCTGCAGACACTCCCTATGTGACCACAGCCTCTTCCACCCCGTACTGCACCTCGTCGGCCCAGGACCACACGCAAACCTCAGTCAAAGCGGACAAGTCAGCGGAGGCGGAGGCGAGCCTCACAACGGATGACGAGGCGAGCGACGTAGCGGAAGAGGAAGAGGAGGAAGAACTCGAGACGTATCTTCTTCAGCATCCCACCTTCGGTGCCGACATGGCTGCAGCATGGCTGCGGCGCCGCTACCTACGCTGCTGCAACGTCATTAACGTCCGCCCCAGCGCCGCTGTTTGCCGTCGATTCTCGCGATGCGTGCAAGCTACCTTGAGTAGCACCCTCAGCTCTTTCTCTGCGGAACAAAAGGCGGTGTCTCCGCTGTCGCCCGATCGTGACACGCCCACGTCGTTTCTCTGCAGTCCAGGCGGGCGCACCTGGATGTCCTTTCCAGGGACAATGGTCCTTCTGCGCGAACTACGCACCGTTCCGTACGAGGTGAACGTGGACTTCAGCGGATGCGCAGAGATTGGGCATCAGCCGCGCCATTTCATCGCACTGCTTGGTGTTCTTGAGGGATGCCGCAACACCGTTGTCTCGCTCAATGTGGCCAAGACATGCCTCAGCGATGACGAAGTGCGGGTGCTGTGTTTATTCTGCCGCGCCTACCTGCGCCGACTGCAGGTGCTGGACTTGAGTGGCAACAAACGCGTCACGGACAAGGTGGCTGTGTGGATCAAGCAACTGGCAGCCTCGTCCCCGCTGCTGTTCCGCCTGACTGTGCGAGGGACTTCGCTGAGCCGCTCCACTATGCGATCGGTGGCGGGCATTTTATGCCGCAAGGCACTGTGAATCGACTCACCAGCTCAGCTCAGCTCGCCGCTTCTCTAAATGGATCCAGCACTGCGCGATACGCGTATGTGTCATGTGCTCCATCTATGGGTCTTGCTCCTACCTTGGTGTCTCCTCTTTTTTGTTTCCCAGAGACACACGCACACACAGACACACCCATACGTCTCCACGAGTCTTCCTTGTCTTTCATTTTTCCCTCTCGTGCAGTCGACGTGCTAGATCATTGAGCTTGTACGCCTTTCTTGGATATGACACTGGAGAGAGCAGGCTACATGATCTGTGCATCCGTAGACTCAAAAGCTGTTGCTTTCTGTTACCCCCCTCCCCCTCCCCCTCCGTGCTGTCCTCATTGCAGGTGTGTCTGTGGCCACGTTGCTCGTTTCGCCTCTGTGAATACATGTGCCTTGCCGAAATCACGACGCACCTCATTGGTAAACATCTTGTTGCAGGCAGGCGACCGGAAGCTGTCCACCCCACCTCTCCTTTTTGTGTGTCGAATCTCCGCGGCATGTTGAAGAGAGAATGCAGCGATCGCTCGCACACTGCTGCTTTTTTCGCAGAGCAGGCAACCTGCAGCCGTCGAGAAAGCGCGTCATGTCTTCTCCTTAGGGGTCCAGGGACACGGCTGGGATGTGCGGTGTCATGACCCAGCAACCCACCCCCTCAGTTTGGATGGCCTCTGGCGTCTATCCTCTCCTCTTCTCGCACAGCACGGCAGTTACAAGGCACACGCCCCTCTCGTTCCGTACACTCTAACCTTCTCTCTTTCTGCACACGACACGCCAGGTGAACAGAGCGAGTGTTTAGGCTCATCGCTTCACCAGTCGCCACCCGACAGAGACCACTGTTGCCAAGCATGTCGGGTTCACCAAATCCGGCAACAGGCGAATGCACACCCCGTGTTGCACTGCCTGGGGGGGGTGAAGGGCGAATTAGGCAGCAGAGGCACTAAGATGCAGAAGAGAAGATTCTGGCTGCCCATCGCGTGACCCGGTGGTCGGCTGTACAAGAGAAAACAATGAGATGCTCACAGGTGACACCTTGTCACGCGGGAGGAGGACAAGTTACAAGCTGCATTTTGTTCTGCTAGAGTGTGTGCCAGCGCAGCTCTGTCGCACGTGCACACGACCGGCAGTTTCTCCGTTTGAATGTTCCGATCATGCATATGATGCTCAAGACGAGAAGGCGCCCCGCAGACACACTCCTTCAAGGAACTTTCGGTTGTAGACATGGAAAGAGCGAGCCTTCGTTATCAGACTCAGAATGGTCCCTCACACTCCCACGCAGCTGCGCCAGAGAGGGGCACTCGAACGCGGTCGCTCTGGAGGAGCTGGCGGCGTGGGTTCGAGGTCGTACTACCACCAAGGAAAGACACGAGTCGAGCAAGAAGCGGATTGGCGGAATGGTGTGCGAGTACGCCGGAGAGAGCGCCAGGGGGGAGGGAGGAGGATGTCGCTCGGCAACGCGTGACCATCGAGAGAGAGCGCAATGCGTTTGTTCTCTACCGCAGCCCCAGCACGGTTAGCCGAGGAGAGACGAACAGGAACACAAGCCGCACCGCGCGACCTCCGGTATGGGTCCCTTTTGGGACGGGGAAGGCGCGCGTGCACGTGTTTTGAAGGAGCCGCATGTGGTGGTCGCCCAAAGGGCTGCCTTTGTGTTTTTCCTTTTTTGCCGTCTATGATGTGAGATGGTCTGCGGAGGACGACGTCGCGTCTTACTGAATACACATGGGCGGCGCAAACTCGCAGGTGACGAGTGCGCACTGAATCTCCCACATGGAAGCGCAACAGCTTCTTCACGCGTCGATGGCGCGGGGACTGAGCTCCATTCTATCGGTGTTTGCTCCCCATCCCTTTCGCTCACTTGCTCGCTTTCCCATCCTCTCTCGCTTCTCGCTGTGCTGCGCTCACACGCGCAGGTCTGTCACACGTGGTCACGACTGTTTCTTCTTGGTTCGCAATGCGATCAGGCACCTGCACACCTTACACACTTACACAAGGCACTCCGGGTGCATTCGTGTATCAAAACGTGTCGCGGAGCGTATCGCCGTCGGTCCAATCGCGCCGGGTTCCCAGAGTGGTGGACCTGGAGACAATCGAGGAGCTGCAAGATGCGTGGAGCAGACAGTATGAGACACTGCGCGACCCGCCACCGCCGCCGCTTCTCAATTCGCCTCGCTCCCTTCGCGCCTGTGAACTGGCAAATGTGAGCCCGCAATCCACGTTGCAGAAGCTGTCGCTCAAACAGCATCTGTTTTGTGTCCTCGGCAACCCACAGGCGCTCAGCTCGCTGCCCGACTGGGCAACCACAGAGTACCAGGTGCTGATACAGTCCGCCTTGCGCAGCTTTAGCGAGGCTGCCGTCGGGCTAGGCACGTCACAGGAGAAGCTTGCCGCGTTCATCGCCTTCACAAACCAAGAGAAGCTTCGCGTACCTCAACTGGCGTCGCTACGAGCGCTGCGACGTCAGTTGATGGCTCAAGAAGCGATTACCGAGCGAGGGTTTCATCACCAGCAGCCAGACTACGAACTTTCGAAGTGCATTAGCAGCGCCTCGGCGACTTACCAGGACGCCAGTGACCAAGGTGCACACCTTAGCGACCTGAGGGAAGTGAACTTGCTGTGCGCTTCGAAAATAGAAAAGAGTCTGCCACCCAGTAACACTTCCTCCCTGAGCCATCGGCGGGGAGACGGCACCACCGGCACGGAAAAAACTCGTTTTCAGTCACCACGTTACTCGCCTTTGGAATCGGCGTCTTTTGCACAAGCAGAGACAGGCAACGACGAATATGATGAGGGCGTCCGCGGCTGTGGAGCGTGGGACTTCGCTCCGACACCTACCCCATCTGGGAAGCTCCCCTACAAGCCCCGCGACGTCTACTTGCTTAACAGCAGCTACTTCGCGAACCGCAGCATCCGGAGCGACAGGAGTAACCCGTCCGGCGCGCCGCTTCCCGCTTCGTCCCCTGGGACGCCGTCTCCATTGTGGGGAGACACCATGACCGCGACGGGCTTCGCGAAGCTGCCGGCTCCCTCACCGCAGCCGCTGTTAACTGTAGACGCCAGTCTCGGCACCGTCATCGACGTGGACAGCGAATTCTCACTGGCTTGTGAAGCAGAAGATACCGCTGAGTCGCGCTCTGCTCCGAAGCAGGACCTTAGCATCGTTTCCATGAACAGCAGTCAGCTCGAGTTGCTGAACATTGCCGAGTCAACAGCCTCATCGAGTGAGGCGGCCCTTGCTCAACCATCGGCTGCGGCGGTGCTGGCGGTGATCCGGGGAAAGGTGAAAGATGGATCTCTATCAAAGCACACTGTGACGCTCTTTCATGAGTCCAACGAGAGGCGAAGCCGTGGGGATGCAGCGGCGACTGCAGCGGAGGTGGGTGTGGCTCCCTCAACGGCGTCTATCGCAGAGCGGAAGCCGGGGCCTTTCAGTCAGCCCTTGCCGCAGCGAGGACTGCGTGGATACACAAACCATGGAAACTTCGCGTCCTTGTTGGTCCCTAACGTACTCGCTCGACCTGTGTCGCCGCCGGCAGAAGGGAAGGTAGCGCCGTTTTCTTTGGGTGTCGCCGCAGCGGCGACGTCCCCTTTCGGCAAAGACAAAGCTGTGGCGTCGAAGCAGCAGGAAGGGATGACTTCGACAACGGCAACACCGATCGAATGTACGGACTCTGCAGAGCCAGCAGCCGCTTCTGCACCATGGCGGCTGCCCTCACCGCCTGTGATCACGCAAGCAGAGGAGAGCGACGGATTCGTGTACTACTGTGCCAACCCCTCACACAGCGTCATCAATTCCTACGCAGGTAGGCGTGAGTTTCTCGCCGTCACGGTGAAGCTGTAGGAGGGGGAGGGGGGCTGCAGAAGGGAAAGTAATAGAAGGAGGGAAGGGCAGAGGCATGTGCGCGCGTGACTGTAGGCGTAACAGCCATACAGCCGCAAATTTGCCAGCAGGGTTTGTGGTTTTCCATCTCGGTGCCGATAGCGATATATCGCGGGATGAGCTCGCAGAAGAGTGTGGAGTGGGGGGACCCGGTCTGAGTCGCCGGAGACGAGGAGAGAAAAGTGGACTAGCGGGGAGCAGTGCCCTTCGAGCACGCCGTTCGGGTGCATCTTGTGTTTGCTGCTAGATCAGCGCCTCTCGTGTGCGCGTTCCCTTTGCTCCTCTCGCCGTATGCCTGTCTGTCGCCCCCTCTGTCTGTCTCTATCTATCCGCGGGTCTCGTGTGTTGGCTGAGACAGTAGAACGAAATCGTTTTCATTGTTCTGTTCTGTTCGCATGCTAGACAGTTAGAGTGGTGGTAGGTACGGCCCATCCTCGGGTGCACTAAAGACCTGCCGACACAACGAAAGCGACGCACATCTCAAGAGGCGTTTCTGCATCATTGGCGAATGACTGAACGGCTGCCCAAGGATTGAACGCAGAGACGTGTGAACAGCCGTCGCGGGCACTGTGCTGCACCAACTACTGACGTCTCAAACGAATGCAAGGCTATCAGCACATGCAGGCCATAATCAAGTGTGCCCGCGTACCGGATATCCGGGACCGCACAGACGTGAAAACGGGTAGTGCTTTTTCATTGCGATTGGTGCTAGTGCTCCCCCCCCCCTTCTTGCTTCGTCACTTCTCCATCCCCCTCGTTGCGCCTCCGCAAGTCTTCCTGCTGGAGAAAGCATTGCTCGCTTATTGCGTCTCTCCCGCTCTAGTCAGCCGCATCGGCTCCCCTTTGCAAAGGAGGTGAGACGAGCGCGCGGCTGATCCTTGTGCGCACCGCCCTCGTACACAGGATCTCTTGCGCAGTGGGAGTTGCATCCATCATACGCACCGTTGGTCACACGCACACAGAGACCCCTTCCGTTGCGAATAGAGCTCGTCAGTCGCAACTGCATCACACAACGTGCGGTGCTACCGTGCGCCTTTCGACGCTATTTCTTCTTCCACCTTTGTCCGATTCTTCCAAAGCCTACCATGAGCATGAACCCCACGATTGGTGACAAGGACATCCTTCAGCGGCGCATGTCCGCGAATCCAAGGTACGATGGTGTGCAGGCGGTGGTGGAGTCCGGCATGACCGCTCAACTCGCGCAGTACATGCGCAACATCAAGATTAAGACAAAGAGGCAGCCTGGCGAGCTGTTTCAACGGCTGCGCATCGATGTCATTGCCGCCTTCCTCAGCCGTCAGGAACCCAAGTCGGTTCTAGAAGATGGTGGTTTTGCACGACCGATGGACGAGTACGGCGGCCCCGAGAACGCGGTTGACAAGGTCGCCACTAGCTACCTGCTGGTCGACTGCCGAGAAGTGGAGCACTACGAGGCCTGCCACATCAAGACAGCGTTGCACTACCCAAAGATCAAGCTGCATCACTCGACCAATCCGTTTTTGCCAGAGATGTACGCCTACAAGAACAAGGAGAACAAGTGTATCGTCCTTTACGACTTGGAGGAGGAGGCCGTGGTGAACCTGGCCAACACGATGTTTCAGAAGGGTATCGACAATGTTGCCATCATCGCCGGTGGTCTGCGCGAGTTCGCACAGGATTATGCCAATTTTCTGACGGCGCACCCCCCGGTGCCCATCGTCCCCAGAGACTGGCGCATGAAGCGTCGGGCTGACGAAGCCACGCAGGCGCGCAGCGAGGCTCGCACCTCCATGTCGCACAAGCCTAAAGGCTTGTCTAGTAGCCTTGCCCGCAGTAGTCGAAAAGGAACCTTCTGAGGTAAGCCAAGTTGAGCGGCATCCGGAAAGGTGACTCACCGGGTGCCGCGCGGTGTGCTTGCTCTTGCGCGCATGGCGCACACCGCTTTCCACGCCTCTTGCGCATCAAGACACGCATCCTCTTTCGCTTTCTGTGTTCAAGATGAGGTTTGACCTGCACGTGCGTCCGTTTGCGCTTGGAATGAAACGTTAGAAAGACGGGGGAGGGGGTGCGGAAAGCGTGGGCGACGAAGGACGGAGAGAATGGCGGTGGTGTACCGCTGGAGGGACGAACACCGATGCCTCTTCTCACCCTCGGTCTCTTCTCTCTTGCTGCCGCTGTCGTGCGCCTACTCGATCTCCCGTCGTTGTTCTCTTCCTTGGCTGTCATATACTGTCCCTTCCCTTCTCTTGACGCTTGCTCACGAGCCGCTGAAGCGAGAAACCAAACGAAGGACCGAAATGTCTGCGGTAGGTCGTCCAAGAATGGAGGGGTAGCTGTGACGTGACCGTGGTGTCGTTGCCGTCCGCGCCGCGCGCGCTTTTGCTTTCCTGTTGCATGTGGCGGGAGGCGGCACTACCGTGCACCTGTTCAGTTCCACGTAGCTGCTCCATTGCACGACAGCATCATGCCCTCACATGTACTTTTTCCCCTCTTTGCCCCTCTCCCATGCCCCTCTGTTTCAACTGACACTTTGGGTCCTTTTTTGTCCTGCATTACCCTCACATACCGGTTATTTGTGCTATTTTTCTGTCTTACAACCTCGGCTGCATCCTGGTCGCCACGGTTTTCCCTCGGCCGCTACAGCAGTAGCTCATTGCGCGCGGTGCGGCTTCCCACATACACCTTACTTCCCTTCACTTTCCTCTGTTACACCCACACCCACACCTCCTGCACATACAGACTGGCCCACTCACCACCTATATCTACACGAACCCATAGCCCTGTGTGTGTGTCTCTCTGCTCTGCTCTACTACCATTGTGGCTGGTCTTGTTTTTTGTTTGTCTCGCTCTATCTGTTTCGGTTTCTCTGGTTGCTGTGACTCTCTTGGACCACCATCGTCCTCTGCCCATTTCTCTTCTCTGACGGGTGTTGCCTTTTCTTTGCTTGGCGGCACCGGTTTCTTTGTTGTTTTTCCGTTTGTGTTCACTGCTGTTGTGGGTGGGTGTTGGTCGTCGGGTTTTTTTCTGCGAGCTGTACGTTGGTGCTGCTCGCAGCACGTTTTCTCATTCTCTCCCCTCTCCCTCTCCCTTTCTCTCTCTCCTTCCCTGCCTCCCCATTTCTCTCTCTTCCGCTCTGTTCTAGACCCAATTGACGAAAAAGTAAACGAATCGCCCCTCCCCCTTCCCCCTCTCACACCCAAAAAAACTCCAAGAAGCAGCAGCCATCCCTGTCTTGTGGCTTCTATAACCCCGATACTGGCGTGACAGTGGCTACGGAGCCCGCGTGTTTGTCTGTGTGCTGCACCTTGGCGTGTAGGCTCTCGCGTGGGCGACGGGCTGGACAACGCGCTTTTTGGTTCGTCCACTTCGTGCCGACCGAAAGAAAAAGCTGATCCGGGTCTCCTTGGCACCGCTGCGGATTCCCGGGGGGAGAGAAGCAGTGGTGGGGTACGAAAAAGTCGTACAATGCACGGGAGGTGCGAAAGAGTAACTAACGGTACTCTCTCTATCGAGTTCGCGATCGTGCTTTTCTTCTCTGCGTGGGAAAAGACTCAGGTGCCCGTAACTTGCACAGACGACTTCGACCCCGCACCGGAAAGCGTCGCCGTTCTGTAAGCGTCTTTACATCGAAACAAATCCAGCGTGGAAGGAACGCTGTGTGGGTGTTGAGCGTGCCCTCGGACACATACCCATAGTGCTTCTTAGATTTGCTAGCGCAACCGAGAAACAGAAAAAGTAGCAGGACAGTATCTGTTTTCGTTCTGGCTCTCTCTGTGTGTGTGTGTGTGTGTGCATGTGTGATTCCGAGTTTCCGCACGATCTTCAATAAACCCTCGCTTCTGGAGGCATTTCTCTGCCTCTATTTCCCGGACGTGGTATACATCTTTTTCGTTTTTTGTGCGCTTCCTTCACCTACTCGCAACACCTTTTTTCGTTGCGCCTGTGCATGTTCTTTGTGTTGGCATGATTGCCGTCGTTTACTTCACTGCCTCTTCTACGGATCCGTCACACGCACACACACGCACGCGCACCCCCTCCCTCTCCCCCTCTCTGTTTTCGTGTGTTTCTTTTTCTCTTGTTCTTTCTGCTTCTCGCTTTGAGATTTTTTGTTTTGATTTGTGCGCGTGGTTGAGCGTGCGCTCCGGTAACGGTCTTCGCTGCCTCCCTCTTTTACCCCTCTCCTTCTTGTTGGGACCGAAACACGGACACATACGCGTATTGCTGATTTTTCCGCGTGCAACCCCCCCCCCTCCCTCCCTTCCCCCCTCCAACCTCTCTCCCCTTTTATAGATTTCTCACGCAGCCGGATCGATCCTTTTTTTATCAGGAAAACAACGATCCCCATCCAGTTACACGGCATTCGTTTCGTGTGTGTGTGTGGTGGTTGTGTGTGTTTTCCCCCATTATTATTCGAAGGAAACAGAGCAATCAAGGGGCCTCTCGCGCGGTCTACAGGAGCGTCGTACAGGAGACTTTGTGTGTGGCTCTTATTCTTTCTGACGTGCCCTCACCTCCTACCGCTCTGCTTTCTCCACTCACTTCGCGGCTTGTAACTCGCTCGCTTTCCCCTTCCCCTGCCGTTCGTGTGCGTCTGTCTGTGTGTGCACGCGCAGCCGCACAACTAGGAGCTCTCCTCTTTTTTTGCTGTTGTCACCTTCGTGCTTCTCTTTCTGCAGCTGTGAGGGGGGATCGGCAGAGTTACTTGCAAGCGTACGCACATACGGAGAACGACGCGAGTAGACACTCAGAACACCCCCTCACGTTTATGCAAGTCGATATCGGCAACAACACAGTCCGGCAGAACTTCAGCATCGTCTCCAGTGAGGAGATTCGTCAGCTCAACAATCGTCTTCAGCAGGCCTACGCAGGTGCAGCGCCCGCTCAAGCTACCGCAGCAGGTCACCAGGAAGGCGGTGGTCCTGGCGCCGTGCTGTCCGACCGACGCGTGAATCACAACGCTGTTGAAGGAGAAGCCGGTGTACCGAGTAGCCACGAAAACGTTTCCCGCTTGCGTCGGCGCTCGTCTCTGAACCTGAGTCGCTCGTCCGCGGGATCTCGCCACTCGTATCACCAGCACCAGGGGAGGCAGCACGGCAGCACTCAACGCGGCCGCTCTGGGCACTCCCAGTCGCCTGAGCAGCCTGCTCTGCCGCCACAGCAGGCGATTCTTGGGGTATCGTATATCGCTCCCGTTGCGCGGACAACCACCCCGGCGAACCGCAGCACAGCGATTAACAACGGGTCTGTGTCACGTCGAGCTAACATTTCCGGCATACCTCGGAGCCTCAACAGCCACATTCTACAGCCGCCGCATCCACAGCAGCTGCTTGCGCAGCCGCCGCAGACACCAGCGGTCTTCGGTGGTGCAGGACCGTCGCCGGCGCCTATGGCTACCGTCACTTCGACCCCGCATCGCCAGCAGGGCTGTCCCGATGCGGCCCAGGACAAGAGCGGGGCAGCCGCTGCTGCAGGAGCCGTAGATGGCGCGCCCGTGTTCACCGGAGACAACCGTAGCAAAGCGATACTCGGCAACGAGGGCGACGGGAACTGCCGTGGCGATGAGGGCAGCGGCCCGCAGGGCGGCGGCGATGCCGGCAGCCGTAACTGCAACAATAAACCCGCCGCAGCGGCCATCCCGAAACTAGCACACACGAAGATTCAGTTAGGCATGCGCTTGCGTCGATGGATCGTCATCAATCGCATCGGCGCCGGATCCTTCGGTGAAACGTTCACTGCCATAGAGGTGGACGGTCCGGCCGAGGAGGAGGATACTCTCACCGTAGCCTCGGAGAATCTGACGCTACTGGAAAATTTGCCCCCGGTGGAGGAGCGCAACGAGGTGTGCATCAAAGTAGAGCAAGAAAACAAAAATGTACTGCGACTGGAGGCGTTGGCCTTAAAGAAGGTGCAGCCCTGTCCCCAAGTGGTGCGCTATCTTGGTAGCGGCTGCACGAATGGAATGAACTACCTGGTGATGGAGAAGTTAGGGTCGAACCTAGCGGAGCTGCGCCGTCGCAGTCAGCATGGCACCTTCAACATCTACACGACACTCAAAGCCGGCGTCTCGTGCCTGACAGCGATCCGCGGAGTTCATGACCTTGGGCTGGTGCACCGTGACATCAAGCCGTCGAACTTTGTCACCGGGCTGCCTGGCACTCCAGATCATACCACGTGCTACTTGATCGACTTCGGCCTCGCCCGCCGCTTCCGCCGCTCGAACGGCGAAATTCGCCCGCCGCGGGAAAACGCTGGGTTTCGTGGAACGAGCCGGTACGCCTCTGTCGCCTCGCACCACCACCAGGAGCTGGGCCGCGTAGATGACTTGTGGAGCTTGCTCTTCATGCTCGTAGAGTTTGCTACCGGGACGCTACCGTGGCGCAAGTACAAGGAGAAGGATGACATTGGACGCTGCAAAGAGGAGTCCATCAGCCCGCATCTCGTGCGCAACCTGCCACGCGAGTTTCAGCCCTTCTTAGCTCACTTGCAGACCCTCCGCTACGAGGACGAGCCGGACTACGACCTGCTCCTCACTCTCATGCATCGCGCGCTAGACCGTCGCGGCTACCCACCCAATAAACCCGTAGAGTGGGAGATCGACTCGTCGATGGCGGACTCCGGCATAGACGCCGACGGTGCTCCTGTGGCTGACCCAGGTGCGGGAGTCGTGCAGGGCTCTGTGGCTCACCTTCGCGATGTCGGCCCGGCACCTGACGCTGCCGGAAATGGGCATTCGATCGACGGCAAAGCGAGTGGCAGGCCGTTGCCACCGCCGCCCCGTAGAGCGGCTCCGCTGCCTGGCACTGCAGAAATGGGTTCACGAGAGCTACTGCACCCCGATGCGGCCCAGCCGAACAGCGTTGCCAGCCGCGTAGGCAGCGGCAATGGCGCTGCAGGAAATGGCGTAAGCATGAGTGGATACCCGGCCGACATTCTGCGTCCGCATAACAGCGGCACACTACGTGTGAGCGAGGTTGACCTTGGGGGCTCTGGCGGGGGTCAGGATAGTATGCACGGCAACCCCTCGGTCGGAGTAGATGCTTCCGTGCAGTACGGTCGGCAGAGCCCGCAAGGCGGGTCTGCTGACATTCCTATAGCTACAGCGGGTCTTGCTGTCGAAGGCAGTGAGTTACCCCGCGCACAACCCAGCTCGGGTGAGTACGACCACAACGAATACTCCCTGCGTGAAAACGGGAGTGGTGCGTACAGTCTTCCCATGGCGCCTGTTTCCCAGCTCAACGCCGCGATAGCTTCTGGTGCTGATCCCCCCGGCAGCTCTCCAACAGGAGGCCCGCTAGTGAATTCCGCGCTGGAACCAAACAACGCTACTCAGTGGAGAGAGACGGCCGCTGAACGCAACGGGCTACAGCGTCGAGCAGATCATCAGCATCACGAAAACGAATGCGGCGATCCAAACAACATGAAGAAGGGGGCAGGCCGATTCCACCAGCACATGGTCGGCCCCACCGCCGACCTTGACGCCCCCACGATAACAGACGAGCAAGGGGATGCACACGGCGGTAAGGATGGTAAGGCGTCATCTAAGAAGAAGTTACACTGCGATTGCGTTGTCATGTAGTCTGAGCCGCGTCGCTAATTTCAAAACAGCGCTGCCCGCTATCCCGAGCCCTCAGCCTTGTGTGTGTGGTGGTGGTGGAGGGGCGGTAATGCTTTCGGGACATTAGTATCCCATAGAAGCTTCTAGGTTGTTGTGTGTGGTCGAGATTGTGCGTGTATCTGTATGTGTGTCTGCGCCTGCCTCCACCCCCTTTATTTATTTTTTGGTAGGCGCGCTTTTGCGTAGAGCGAAGCTGGCCATAGTGCGTTTCCTGCCGAGGAGCAAGAAAATCGAAAACCAACGGGGACAATGATGAAAGGGCATGTATATGCGTTGGGTAGAAAAGTCAACTAACAGAAACAACGGGACGCTGAAAGAAGGCACGAGCGGTCTTTGTGGGAATCGCTCTCCTGCAGAACCTCTGTGTGAGCGCAGGTGGCTATATATATCAATGTGTGTGTGTGCGTGTATGCGTTCGATATTTGTCCCTGTCATTCACCACCACCACCACCACCACCACCACCACCATCACCATGACCACCACTCTTCTTTTATTGATGCGCATGTGTATTTTTCGTGTGTGCTCTTTTTTTCTCTGCGTTGACCGTGCTGGACTTCTTTGGGCCCCTCTCGAAGGACCGTTGGGGCGTACACCGGGAGAACGGGAGGGGAACGGACGAGGAAACAGCAAAAGAATATCGAAACAAAAAAAATAGATGCGATAAACAAGAATGTAGAGAGAAGAGAATCGGAGGCAGGGGGAACCGAGTGGAAGGGCGGAAGGGTGGTCAGAGCAGTACGCTTCGGTGAGGGGTATGACTGCGTTGCTTTTTGCCCTCGTCCACAACGCCGTATCTTTATCCGCCCTTCTTTGCGCCGTTTGCTCTCTTTCCTCCGCCTTCGTACTTCTGCGCTCGTGCTCCTCCCTTTTTTTCGGTATTTTGAATGCTGCTGTTTACTGATATTGTTTTTTCTTGTGCCTCTTTGCCACGGCTATAGTGTTTCTCCAGTGTCCCTCTGCGTCGTGTGTATGAGTGTGTGCGCGTCTGCGTAGGTGTTTGTACGCACCGCTCCGCTGACCTCTGTTCCTCTACTGTCTCCATTTTTCTTGCCATTTTTTTTTCCGCTGCCATGCGTTCTCTGTTTACTTTTTTTGTTACCATAGCAGCACGTGCATGTGTTGGTAGGGTACGGGTTGTTGTGAGTCTTGCATTTGGTTTGAGCTCGGAAGCTCAAACGGCCGCGCACCCGTGAGAGTGTGGCTGCACGTATTTGTGGCGGCACGAGTTTCTCGACACTGAGCACTCCTTGTAGTTGTAGACCACGCCAGCCTCGGACCCGGAATGCGCAAGCGATGGTACATTGAGGGGGGGGGGAATGCAGCAAATACACGTTGCTGTGTGCGTTTTTTTTTTTCGCTGTGGCAGACGTTGTCTGATCTCTGCACATTGTCGAAGCCTCACGTTGTACAGTTTGTGGGTCTCACGACCCACAGATGAATATGAAGGCAGGGGAGAGGAACACGTGTCCTCTCGACACTGTTGCCCTTTACAAGCAAGTCTTGTTGATTCTCGTAAAGACACAGTTGAGATGCGCACGAGAGTGAGATGTACCTTTTGTTCGTGTTGCAACGCCCGGCCCAATGGTGGCGGCGGGGAATCGGAGACGGAAGGCCATGCGTTATTTTTGTTGCTTTTCCATGAACTTCTCTTTTTGTACTCTGCTTGTTCCAGGCGGTCACTGTAGCACTTTTCCCCACCCTGCCACTCTTCTGCGTGTCCTCTTTGCGTCTGTCATCTACCCCACACCGCGTACTCTTTCCTCATCATTGTCTTTTCTCCTCATGTTCCGCTGGAGGCGGCCTCGGTTTTGTCTTTGCTGTGCGTTCTTTTTTTTTCACCCTTCACCGCCTACCCCCCTCCCTTCTTGACTTGCATCTAGTGTTGGACGTTGACTTCACTATAGGTAAGATGAAGGCATGCATGTCGACTGCGTCTTTTGTGTCTGTGTGTGTGTATTAGGGGTGTGCGAAGTATTTTTTTTTGTTTGAGTCTCTGTGCTGTCTCCGTTTTGCTGGTGGTGTTGTGGTGGCCACCACCGTCGCGGCTATAAACGGTACCTCTCCCTCTTGCTTCTGTTCTCGCGGTTTGTGGTTGGCTTGCCTCTGATTTATTTATTTTTATCTGGCCGTTGTGCGTGTGTGCGTGCTTCCATCATGTCCTCTGTGTGTCTTCCTCGTTTCCTCTTCAGCTGTCTATTATCCACTCAACAAGAACAACAACAAAAAAATGAAAAGAAACTGCCACCTGGTGATGGATACATCTCCTCTCTTTCAAGGCAACCCACCAACGGAAACACACACACACACACACACACATATATATATATATATATATACGAAAAGGAGACAGAGAGGGAGAGGAGCGAATTCGAGACCATCGTCTGCCGCGTCACGGAGAACAGCGTTTTTGCATGTCGTCGCGAACGCACGTACAGCGTCCTCTTGTGTGTGTGTGTGTGTGTGTGTGTGTTTCCGTCTCTTTTTTTTTAGTTCGCTTCTCAGATTACTTTATCGTGATGTTGTGTCAGTGTTTTACGTGCCGCATGCGTGTTTTCCTGTTTTTTTGTGAGGGGGAGCGAGACTTGACGAGTGAAGCAGAGGCAGTCTAATGAACCATCTGATCGCCCCTCTCTCTCTACGGAGGCCTCGCCTCCGGATGTTCTTGTCGTTCTCTTTCTGCCGTTCTGCTTATGCGTACTTCGGAGTCGTCCTTCTCTAACTTTCCTTGCCACGCCTCCCACCACTTCCTTCCCTTTCCGCCTCGCGGCAGAGGCCCTCTTGCGGGTCATCGTGGTCTGTTCTGCCTGAAACTCGTCGCAAAAATACATACACCCACAACACATACGGAGCGAAGATCCAAAAGTCGAGGGCCCTGTCGCGTTTTACACAGACTGCGTGCCACCGTCCTCCGTTCTTACGACCGAAACTCAGCATGTCGGAACTCGACAGTCTAATTGATGAGCTTTTCCCTGAAACACACATCAACGGATGTAGCTCCGCTTCTCCTCCCGGACCGTCTCGCCGGCGGTCGGAGTGGGATGATGAAAGCGACGACGGCCAGGACATTCGCACGTTCACTGGGGCGAAGGTGCATGCTCTGCAGCAGCGTAACTCAACCTCAGTCTCCTCCTCCCGTGCAGAGCCTTCCACCACCGCGACAACAGTCGCCCCCACTCGCTGCTCAGGCGGGCATTCCTTCGATAACGATGGTGACGCCGACGGCGACGTGGGTGACGCCGTAGCTTTCCACAACGTGCCTGGAGACTTGGTTGATAAAGAGCTAAACGCGCGATCGCTTACCAGCATCTCAAAGTCCGTGCTCTTCCCGGTCCCGTTTCCGTCCCTCTCAGTCTCGGAGGGTTCCTACGCGTGTGCCTCGCGATGCTATCTCACAAACCTTGGAACACCCCTCCCCCGCGATGCCGGTCACCCGACTTTGCAGCAGCTGCGCGCCATCGCGGTGAATGAGCAGGCGAACCTGGACACCTCCCGCATTCAAGCGATGCTGCGGAAGGGCGCTTTTCACGCTGCTATAGCGAAACTGGGCAACGGCTGTCTTGACCATCACGGCGACTTCACGGTCGACGGAGGCTGCCCGAACATTTTGTGTCGCCAGTGCAACTACATGGTCGTGCGGCTGCAGGGCGCCGAGTGGGACGACGACGGCGTGAACTTGTACTTAACCCTACGGAATTACTATCCAGACTGGTGTCGTTTGGCGAGTGCGACGCCGGTGGGGGTGGAGGACGGTGCCGAGGCATCCCGCAGCGTCCTGCGTTCGAGTTTGGCGGCGGCAGCCTACTGCTGCCAGTGCTCGTGGGTAACAGTGAGAAGTATCAAAGCTGTCATTGAAACCCGGCTGACAGACATTACGATGACCAAACGTACGAGGGAGGGGGAGCACCCGTTTGCCACCGAGCTGCCTCCGGCATTTGAGGAAACGCGGCGACCGCCTCTGTGGGTGTGTCATGGCCATACGCGATAAAAGGGGTCTGCGTGCTCATGCTCGTGGTACGAGGAACAGACGTGAGAGTGCTTCTCCGCGAAAACAGAGCAGAGTTGTGTGCTCCAGTGCCAAGACGTATGCCGTGAGCATGCATGTTGGGAAATCGTATTTAGGTTTTTGTTTGTTGGCGTGCTGTTGTTTGGGAGCTTTACCCCCCCCCTTCTCCACCCCCCCCCCCACACACTCCCATCCCCTACCGAGACGACATCGACTCATCTTGGGGAGCGCACGATGCGATTGTGCTCTCTCTCCTTCTCCCAGGCCTGCCAAAAAAAAAAGAGAAGGAAAAGATGTTTATCACGGTGAACCGCCCGCACGCGCACGCAACTCCCACATAGAGACACATCCACACACACAAAAAGGAGGAACTTGCTCCTCTCCGTGCAACGAGGTTCGCGCCTCCGCTGAAGGAGCACTGCAGAGCATCTCACCGGCCTTGGCACGCTGCTTCTTGGGTTATGCATGTGTTTACGCCCACGTGCCGTTGTTGACCAATCCGTCAGAACAAACGACCAAAAGCGCCATGCTTTCATGCAAGTTGAAGGCGAGAGGGAAAGGGGGTGGGTGAGGAGGCAGCTTCCTTCCACACGCACACACTCTCCTGGTCCCTCCCAGAACCTCGGCTCTGACACATGAGCTGAAAGTCTGCCCCAGTCTTCTTCTGACGCGTGCACCCACATCCCCACCGAGGGCTCACCTGCGTGTGCGTGCACTTTGGAGGGGAACGAGGATCAGTTAGATGGACATGCCCGCGAGCCCACCGTGCAGCTGAGGGTCGCCTCTGTTGCGTGCATGGTTCCTTGTGTCCGTGTTGGCACCCAGACATCCTTCTCTCGCCTCCGGCTCTGTTCTCCCTCACGCACTTGCCTTTTGCGTTGCTCACCACTATACTCTTCTCCATATTCGGCCACTGCCCGCACTGGCTTTCGCACACATACGCGCGCGGTGAACGAGCACCTCAGGTCCGTGCGTAGGCCTTTCCTCCCATTTTCGTCGTCATCACTGTCAGTCACAGCTGCCTCTGTGAGTGGGTGCGTGTGGGTCTGCCCTCCCCCCTCCCCCTTTCTTTCCCTTCCGCTCATGCCCGCCAAGAAGAAGTCCAGCAAGGCAAACTCCTCCAAAAAAGAGGTGCTGCCAGACCCTGCGACGATCAAGAACGGAGCGGGCACCGTTTTCATCGGCGGCTGGTCCTCGTACGACACCATCGAGTCTGTGAGCCAGGCGAGTAGGTTGGTGATCGCAGCCAACACAGACGCCGACGGCGTCGTTGCAGCGCCGTTGCCGCGCACTAATATCCTTGTCCTCCCGACGGAGGAAGCCGACGACGACGCTGACAGCGGAGCGCCACAGGCTCCATTCGTCGTGGAGGTAGCGGATCAATTATTTGTCGAGGGTGTCTCTCGTCGTCAGTGTGCGCAGGTCCAGTCGCTGGTGAAGACCTGGGAACCAGCCCCTATACCGCCGACAGAGGCTACGGCGCCTAGCGAGCAACCTGCGGCCCCTGCACCGAAAGAGGAGCCGGTCAACCCCTACGCAGATGCCTTGAGTGACCGACGGTACACGCAAGAGGTTTCGGTGGGAGCCAGCTATGCCGCACGCGACGTTGTGATTCGCGGCCCCTGCTCCATCGAAGGTGTCGCCCCCATCATCGTCGTACCGCCGCAGCTTCCGGCAAAGCCGGACCTGGACGCGGTGACCCTGGACCCTCCCGCTGACAACGCTGCAGCCGCGGCAGGGGCGTCCACCAAGAAGAAAAAAGCGACCAAGAGCAAAAAGAAGTCGAAACCGAAGCTGACGCCAGAGCAGGTGGAGGAGCTGGAGAGGAAGAAGGCGGAATTGGAGGCGCAATACATGCAGCAAACGGAGGAGGCGGTGCGGCGCGCGAAGCAGGAGTCCGACTATCTCATGACCTTTGCCCATCCCGACCGCTGGGCGAACGTGGTCTTCCGCCACATGACGTTTGCCGGTCCTGTACAAGTACACCGCGCCCACGTCTCCTTCCAAAACTGCCGCTTCGTCGGCATTACTAACACCGCCATGTTGGATCGGCCGCTGCTCCTTGTCAGCCAGTACTGCCGCGTGCAGTGCACCAAGTGCAGCTTCGAGGCTCCGCAGCGCTGCGGCATCTACGCGCTCCCGAGCGCGCAGGTGCAGGTGCGCAAGTGTCTCTTTACCGGCGTGACGCAGGATATCCTGTGGGCTGCGGCGCTGCCAGGTGTCTCGCCGCAGAACACCGGCGCCGCCGCTTCCTTGTACGTGGACGGCGGTGACGAGGACAGCGCTGGTCATGGCGGACCTGTTTCGCCGACATATGCGGCTGAGGAACACAGCGCCGACAACAAGGCTGCCGGCGTGCTGTCATTTCCTATCGCGCTTGGTGGCGAGCTCCAGGAAGCCGCGCGCGCGGCCCTCGCCGACCGTAGCGCGGCAGTCGGAATCCTGTCAGACTGCGCCAAGCTGATGGTTTACGGTTGCGACTTTCTGTGCCTCGGGGTCGGCGTGTACGTCAAGGGCAGCTACACCGTCTACGTTTGTCATCACAAGGCAGCCCCGAAGACGCCCCAACAGCTGACACCAGAGGCGTGTGACACATCTTTGGACAGCAACTCGTTTCACCACTTCGCCAACGCGGCGCTTTTGCTGGATAGGTCGTCGCAGCTCGTGTCGATTCGCCGTAGTTACGTCGAGGGCTCCGCCCACTACGGATTGGATTGCCAGGGCGGCGCGAGATCAGTGCTCGTGCGACAAAACTACTTCGCGGCCGACGCGACGGTGCGCATTCGCGAGGGCGCCAAGGTTGCGATGCTGCACAACGACTTCCAGAGCATCCCACTGAATGACAATTCGTACGATAACCCGTGCCTGCAGCCTGTGTACTAACGCTGCCAGACAGGTGCGGAAAACGCACGTTTTTGTTTGCGTGGGTACGTGTTTGGCGGTGTCCGGCTGCCGTTGCGGGTGCGTGTGTGTGAGACGCTTGGGCACGTTGCACCACACCCGCGTCGTTGCTGTTACCTCATCTTTGAAAAGCCGCTTGTTGCGGCTTGCCGATGTACAGTTGTGACGATGAACGAGGGCGGATGGTAACTTGGCAGGCGAAAAGGCGCAGGGCGGAACCTGTTTATGTAGACGTGGGACTCATGTTTCCCGCCACCCTCCCTCCCTCGTTTTCTGAACCTTTCATTGTTCTGTAGGTTGGCGATTTGAAACCTGCCTTGAACGGTGTTTTTCTGCAGCGACATGCCATGTACCATCTGGTCATGTAAATGCTCTCCTCTCTTACAGGAATGGTTTTCTTTTTTTTTGAACTCTGCCGTGTTGTCGCTGTACGCGCGCCTGCCGCACCAGGTGACCGACAGGGATGACCCTTTCTGCACAGACGAGAGGGTGACAGCGGGCATGTCAACCCTTGTCCCGGGTCCACGGGTCCCGGCTACCGTGACGGTTGCGTCGCGCCCTTCAGCAGAACGTTGTTCTGGTGCGGAATAGAACCTCTTGCTACGCACAATAAATTGTGTGCACCGGCGCCACAGTGATGTGGCGCCGTATGGCAGTTGCTGAGTGGTGTACACACCCCTGCTCGGTGTCGTCATCTCATCCCTCCTTTCTTCCTTTTCCCTCTTCGTGGCTCGCAAACAAAACCCCCGCTGTGTTGGCTCCATCAAGGTTCTAAAGCACGCTCTATCCATCTCGCTTCTTCACAGAGACCTCCCCCGCCCTCTCCAGCTTCCTCCCCTCGCCCACCCACCCTACGAGTGTTCCACGCAGCCCCTGCTGCGTTATGACGACAGGGAACTAGATACGCACATGCAAATTCCCGTTTCTTTTTCCAGTGGCTTTTTGCTGTTTTCTAGTTTTGTTTAATTTCTTGTTTTAGGCGCCTCCCCCTTGTCCATCTGCGCGTCTTGTGCGTTTCGGCGGCGCTAGTGCTTGTCGAAATTGGGCATTCTTAGAGGAGGTGTGTACACCAAAGTTGCGTTAGCGCTGGACGAATTTGGTGAAGAGCGGACTCTTGCAGAGAAGCGTACCTTCACGTTTTTCGCAGAGGCCTGCGCCCGGAAACCAAGAAGGTATCACCCTACTCGTGCCTTGCGTCATCATGTCGTCAGACGGTAAGCAGCAGCTCCTTGTGGTGGCGGTCGTGTCGGCGGCGGCTGCAACAATGTCCGTGTTCTACTTGTGGAGGAATAAGGACTTCACTAAAAAGCTAGGCATGCTCGGACACAAGATTGGTGCCGGGGTGCACAAGGACTCATCATCCTCTGCTGGCGAAGCGCCTGGGAGCGGCATCCGTCCTGTCTCGGGTATCGTGAAGAAGGGCTACACGCGCGAGCAGCTCTCCCAGTACGACGGTGTCAAGAACGAGCGCATCTTTATGAGTGTCAAGATGAAAGTATACGAGGTGGCCCCACACTTTTACGGCCCAGGGCAGCATTATCACGTGTTTGCCGGTACGGAGGCCTCCCGTGCCTTGGCAAAGGCGGACCTGACGGGGAAGTACCTCAACCAGTACTGGGTGAATTGCTCCGAGGAGGAGCTGGAGGTGCTGGAGGAGTACGTGGAGAAGTTTAACTCCAAGTACCCAATCGTCGGCTGGTACGTCCCGGATGATCAGTTCTACAAGGTGACGGAGTAAAGCACACAGTGGTGTTTTCTCTTTCCCCCTCCTCCTTTCCCATTTTGTGAGTGGCAACGGACGCGCATCTGTGAGGGTTTCTTTGCGCGGTTGTGCAAAGGCGTCGCATGCAGCGAGGGAGAGCAGCATGAGTGCAGTGGTGATGTGTGTGCGTGTCGGTCCGGGCAAAGCGCGACGCAATTGGACAAGGAGGAGGGGGGAGGGGGGAAGATGAAAGGGAGCGAGCGAGCGATAGAGAGAGAGCTGCTGAAGGGGAACGAAACAAAAGAGGGATGCCTTTAGCGTTGTCCTTTTGAGGAGGCGTGCCGGCACGCACCTTGCTGTAGAGCCTTCTCTTACTCCTTAACGTCTGTTAATGGTGCGCTTTAGTTCGTTGCATCTGGCTATCCCTTCTACCCCCCCCCACTTTCTCTTTCCCCGGGGTCTTCCCCGGGGGGTTCGTGTGTGCGTGTTTGTGAGCACGTATTTTTTTCTCTGTGTCGGCTCTGGCAACCTCCTCCCTACCACCAGCCATCCTCTCCCTATCGTATTCTAGTGTACGCATTCTTTTTTTTCTTCCCTGTCTCTCTCCGTGTGCAGTGTCGGCTCTCACCCTCTCTCGGGCAATCTCCTTGTTTGGTGTCTCACCCCCTCACCCACCACAACCCCCCTTCCCCATCCCCGCCTACGCGAATGAAAGCCTCCTCCTCTGCGCACACACCGCCACCACCATCACCTCCCCCCAGTATACAGCGGGACACTCTCCTATCTCTGTGTATGTCCGTGCGTGCGCATGCTCATCTTGTTTTCCGTGTCTTACTTCTTCTTAACACGTATGTCCAGATCTCCCGCCTGTTGGCGCCCTCGCGTTCTTTGTCCTTGTCGCCTTTCTCTTCGTTGTGGTAACCGACTCTTGCGCTCTCTTCCTCTCTGCGCCTGCGTGGGATTTGCCTGCGTGCTTCACCAGTGTGAGGTGAGCACATGACCGTGTGCTAACCCGTGCGTGTGTGCGCTCGCCTGTTGGGTTGGTCGGTTTGAGAAGCACCTCCTCCCCTCCCCTCCACCCTCCTTGTGTTTTCAGTTATTGACGGTGTTGTGCGGTGCGGGTCGACGTAGGTGCGCCTGTTCCTTGTCCATCAGCTTCCGCACTCTCGTTTGGTTGATCTCAGTCGCGGCTCGGTTCCTTGGACGACGCTTTTTTGCTCGCTTTTTCTATCTCTGTCTGTCACCCTCTCTCCACCCACCCCTGAGCGCACTAGCTGTGTCGCGCGCGCACAACTCTCATTCCTTCGGTCGCTGAGTCGTCGCTGTGCACGTCTGTCTCGACACTCCTCGCGCACCGCTTTTGGCATATGATCCCATTACTGACTTTGCACATGTCTTGTTATGGCGTCTATCCAGTACCCGCTTGCACATTCGAACGGCGTGCGCCCTACAGCGAGTCGCGAAGATGCATGTGACGATGGACAGTATAACACCTTAAACTACGCGATCGACGCAGTTGATCACACAAACAAAAAAAGCGGCGCAAGTGAAGGGGGCCTTGTGTAAAAGGACGCCTGTGGCGCACATTGAAAACGGCAGCCACGGCGTGCGCCCGCTCCTCGTAAGTCTCGCACACGGTAAGAAAAGATAAGCAGCTCTGAGGGAACGCAAAAGAGGCTGCGTCGCCTGGTGGTCTATCGAGCCCGTGCACACACTGTTGTGCTGACTGGTACAAGAGCCCCGTCTATTATGCCGGCCATGCGATGAAAGGCGTCGAACCTTTCTTTGCCTAGCAGTATATTGAACTGTCATCCGCAGAGCCGTATGCGCGATGCAGTTTCCCTCCTCCTCCCGTGGCTACATTCCTTGCCCTCTGTTTCGCTTTTGAGTCAACATGCCACGCCTCGCCCTCAACCATCAAGCGAAATACCTGGAATACCAACGGTGAGAGCACCCGGGGTGTAACTTTTTGACACCCCCACCTCCTCCGCCCTCATCGCCGCACACCTGTCTTCCTCCTGCTCGCTCGGGTCCCACGTTTCACCCCTACTGTTCTCACCGTTGTTCACGGGTTTCCGTCAGCCCGCAGGATAAGAGTACGAGGGGTCTCTCAGAAACGGTGAAAACTAGCTCACCTGCCGTGGAGTACGCGCGTCTCGCTTACATCTCTGAGTACATGTTGCGCCTCGATGTTGCGCATAACGAAGAAAAGGCTTCTCGTTTAGCACGCTGCTGTCGTGACCCTACACATACATGCTTCCTGCCACCGTCCGTCTTGTCCCTCTGTCGAGAAAACGAACGAAGCTGTGGGGTCCACCAAAAGAGGAGACCCCCTCCGTCGCTCATAGTCGCGTTCTCCTGTGCAGAGCACCCGCCTCTTCTGTTCCCCATCAGTGTTTTTCTATATCTAAATCTATATATATATATATAGATATATTCGTTTTGTCTGCTCGCGTTACTTCTGTATTCGCTTTTGATTCCGAAACGCGCTGCAGGGCAGGACGGCTGGACTGCGCCAAGCACCAGCCAGAAACAACACTTATCTCCCTCTCTATTTTTTTTTTGCTTCTCCAGCTACGTCATCTCTTCGGCGTCTCTCTCGCTCATCGTCTTACGACCCCGTGGAAGTTGCCACTGTCTTTGTTGTCTGTCTTCTTCAACCCCACCCCCAACCACCTCTTGTGTATGTGCTCCCTCACATAGGGAGCTTCTGCTTCCTCCGCTCTCGCTGCCAGGTAGACGTGTTTTTTCTGCGTCAGCGCTCCCTCGTATGACGGCGCAATTCTTTTTTCAAGACCATATCCGTACCCTCCTCTTCCCCCACTCCCTGGACTGCGCACGGTGAAATCAGCGCGTCAAGAGTGTCTGTGCCCCCCTCCCCTCCCCTCCACACACACACACACCTCTCTTGTCCCTCCCACCACCACACACCTTTTTTTTTAAACGTGCTTCGCTCTCTTAGCCCACTTCTACCGACGGCAGTGTACACCTTCGCCCATGTGCAGAACGCACGCACGCACACAGAGAAAGAGAGTGAAAGGAGGGTCAGATAAGGACGAGGGCCGCCTCGATCGGTGAAAGCGCCTCACCGTCACGGCTAACGATCCTCACTCCTTTGTCCTCCCTGTTACACAAACTCTTTTCTCGAAACGGTGTCGAACTGAAATTTTTCTATAACTCCATTGCGTAGGCAGCGTAACGCGACTACGACAACGACAGTCGAGGCGTGAAAAAGATAGGATGGACACACAAGGAAAAAGAACAACAGCAAAGGACTGCCACTACGGTCAACGCCGCCTTCGTTACCGCCCCTCACGAGGGACGAGTAGAGCGCCGATATACGTGGAGATATCGGTACATTGTAGTTTTGTGTGTGCGTGTCTATGTGGGTGCGTTCATGCCGGCGCATCTCGGAAAATTCTCAGACGGCGGCTACACAGATACCCTACGTGAAGGTTACCTCTCTTCCTTCGTGGAAAGGTTTTTGTGCGTTGCTTCTTGCATCACTCGCACGACTCGTGCCTTTCTTTTGTCCCTCCCTTGACCTTTGGCTCTCTCGCAAGTAGCTCACCTCTTCGCCATTGTTTCCGCGTTGATCGAACGCACGCACGTTTCATGAACGGAAACGGAGCGGCAAGGAGACGGACCACGAGTCCCTTAGCACCCTCAGTAGATAACGCAGCGACAGAGCCATCAGAGGTGCCGGATGGCACATCACAATCTGGCCACTTGTCGGGGTCGTTGATCGAAACCTCATCGTCATCTGCGGGCACGTCTCCTAAGGAAAGAGCACCGCCAGATGCTGAAGATGACGAGCTATCGATCACCAAGTCACTGCACCTGCGCCGTGACTGGTACAGCAGCATCGCAACCTTCATTGCCGGCGGTGTAGCAGGTGCTGCAAGTCGTACTCTGACAGCCCCGCTCGACCGCATCAAGCTCATTGCGCAAGAGGGACATCTCGTGCAGACACCAAAACCCTTCTCGGCGACCGCCGCCGCGAGCTCTGCCGCGAGCGGCGACTCGGCGTCCGCTAGCGTCGCCAGCACGGCCCAGACTGTCCGCCAACAGCACCCGAGTCTCCTGCAATTAGCCCGCATGATCAAGGCGGACGGTGGTTGGAAGGCGTTTTGGCGCGGCAACACGATCAACTGCTTCAAGGCAGGGCCCGAGTTTGCCATTGTCTTTTCGATTCGCCGCTACCTGTCGTCGCTGTATGAGGATGGCGTCGAGCGGGAAAAGGCGCGCAAGAAGATCTTGCTAGCGCGGTGGAAAGCAATGGATGAGCGCAGCGCCTCCATCAACTGCCGCGGGCAGGAAACGCGTGAGCTCATGAAGAGGGACACAGAAGAGCCGAGAGCTCGCACTGGGGAAACGGGGTTTCAGAGCATCATCGATGGCACACATAGCACCTGTCGCGCCGGCCATTCAGCAGTTGTTTTACCTGTATCCCCAGCGACATCCGTCACTCAGACGCTGACAAGCAACGAGGTCCGGCAGCGGGAGCGCGCCATCTCGGTGGAGGCGTCTATCCTTACCCCTCCTTTTCACAGACTGGGATGCATCTCTACACTGCCACAACTCGCTGTGAACTGCACGATCGGTGCGCTCGCCGGTCTTGGCGCGCAAGGCATTCTATACCCGCTCGAGGTGGTCAAGACGCGTGTTGTGGTGTCGCGGAGCAACGAGTACAAGGGTGGTGTGGCCGAGATTGTGCGCGTTGCCTACCGCAAGGGTGGTGTAATGGAGTTCTACCGTGGTTTCGTGCCGAACATGGTCGGCATCGTTGTCTACCGAGGCCTGGAAATGGGCCTCTACTCCAGCGCGCAGCAGTCCATCATGATATATCGAATGCAGGTGAAGAAGATGAAACGGCACGAGGCGAGCTTGAATGCGGCCGAAGTCGGCGTGGTTGGGATGTTCTCCTCCACGGTGGCGCAGACTGTTTCGTACCCATTGAATGTGATACGGACGCGACTGCAGACACAGGGCACCAACGGCCGAGCGAAGAAGTACAGTGGAATGGTAGACTGTATGGTAAAGATGATTCGCAACAAAGGTGTCACATCGTTATTTAGCGGACTGACCGCGAATTACCTCAAGGCAGTGCCGGCGAGCGCCTGCACATTTGTCGTCTTCGAATGGGCGCAGCGGCTGCTCGTCGATGATGATTGACAGGCTGCTCCCGCTCCCTCTACCTAGCCATATGCGCTGTATAGGGAGCTCGCCGTGCGCGCACGCGAGAGAGGCAGAGAAAGCCATATTTTTGTGTACCCGGTCACCAGCAAGACACTAACGTCCTTTCTTGTCTCTAACAGGGGTTCCACGGTTCTTGACAGTCGTCCCACACCGGAGGAGCACGGGTGCTGAGCTTACGAGGCGACCGGAGTCGATACTTGCCCAGCCCTGCACGGGCACTCGTGTGCACTCTGGATTCCTGCAACGGCGGCTGACTGGCAGCGACAACGTGGGGGTGCAGGTGCTGTGCTGCCCACTGCCTCGGCTAGAACTGCGGCATCCCCAGGCCCGCCAGTGCGTTCGCCCCCGTCTGTGGTTGCGACGAGGGCGTCCGACCGTGGGGTGGTGCCCGGTATGCTACGTGGGTTTTGGCGGGTCGCTGGAGGCTGACAGCGCACCTCGTTTCACGCTATGGTGTTGCACGCCGCGGCCTGAGGCGCCTTCCTGCTTGAGCTCATCCGGCATGGGCGTCGGCCCTCATCCCCCCCCCCCTACCGTGTTACCCACAGGACGGACACGACCGCCACTGCCGTGGAGCAGGACCCTGGACGCTGCTCGGTGCAGCTGCAGCCGGCTCTCGCCCTAGACGACCAGGATGTGGGCGTAGCGTGACAGGGACAGGGTGAGCTGTGGTTGTGCGTGCGTATAGTTGTAGGCGCTGCGCGAGGTGGGGTGAGTCGAGAAGAGGGTATCGGTTGCAGTGAGACCGTGTCATCAGGACACACCTCGGCGTACTGTCAGGGTCCACTGCCGAATGCCTTCCACTGGTGGGATGGCTGGGTACCTACGTCGCGGGCAGGTGATAGCGATGCATCGCCGCTGAGGTCGGCGGTGCGCTCTCGTATCGGCGTCGCCTCGGAGCGACTTGCGAGGGCGAACACACGAGTGCCATCTATAGGATGGGCAGGGTCTCGGCATGACTCGCACGTGTCCCACTGCCCGACCCTTACACGGCTTAATGATGCGGATCCTTGGCTGCCTTGGGGGATACAACCGCGTGGCAAGCTGAGTCAGCGGGTTGGCGGGTACGGTTCGAGGCAGAGGGCAAACGCAGATAGCCGAGTCGGCGGATGGCTGTAAGGCGTGTGTCTGCGGTTGCTTCGCACCGCGCGATGTGCCCCTGTGACACAGCGTGGGCGAAGTTGAGCTCGATTCCTCTTTGATGGCAAGGAATGTACCCGTCGGAGAAACACTCTCCTCGGGTAGGCGGCGGCGTCGCTCGTGTTGGGCAGTCCTGTGCACGATTGTTTTTCCAGTGGAGGGATGATGTTGGTGGTTTTCGGTGATCGTTGGCGGTACTTCCGTTCCGCTGTGGCTATTCCTCCCCTCTATCGTTGCTTGTCTGCATCGCGTTGCGCGCGTGCACACAAGAAAAAAAAGAAATCCTTTTTCGGTTTCCGTCGCTGGTCCAGGTTTACGCGATCTGGCGCTGGTGTGGTGTTTACGCGCGTGTGTTCACCTTTCTTTTTGTGTGTGTGTTTCGTGTCGTCGCACGCGTCACGCCTTTCAGGAAGCCCGAGATGCCTCCTACATCGTCTTCCCCGTCCACACAACCATTCCACACGCCGACCGTATCTTTCACTCCTGCGACTTACTCACGACGCAGGGATGAAGACCACACCCTCAGTACCTGCAGCGGCAACCGTAGAGGGAAGAGGCCAAAACTAATAACAGAGAAAGAAGAAAGAACGTGGGTTCAAGCGGCTGTGCCGACGAAAGTGGACGCATATGTGTATATGCATGTCTCAGAGAGGGTGGGAGGCGTGCTGGTAATAACTACCGAGTGGTCCGCCACATCTTCTCCCCATCGTCCCTATTACCATCACCACCTTCTTTTTATAGGGAGAGACAAAAAAAACACTCAACACGAAAGGGTCAGCTGAATGCTGCATGTTCCACTGCTAATCCCGCGCCAGTGCAGGTTTGGGCGCTGTATTGAGGGCAAAACGGTGCGCACCTGTAGCCTTTACTGCGTTGCCTGTGGTCGGTATATGTGTCAGTGCCCTTCGCGGGCATCTTCACTGCGCCCCACCACCACCGTGGGCCATCGAACATGGGCCGACGAGATATGAGCTTTGATGAGTGATACCCTTGTGTGCATGAGGCTCTTTTTTCTACTGTGTTTCTCCGCGGTCGGTCGGTGCACACAGATATGTGTGGATGTATGCCTTGTGGCTCTCCATTGCGCGCTCTCTCCCTCTCGCTTTCTTTTTCTCGATGCGGCTCTGGCGTCCTTTATACTCACCCCCTTTCCACACACTCACACACTGACGCGCACGTGCACCGCTCGGTATGTCGCACTGAGCCAGCAAATGTGTACAGCATCAGCAACGTACTCTCTGTGCGTTTCTCTGAGCAGTGCTGTCATCAGCTCACGTTTCCGTTTTTCGTGACTCCATCCTCGTATACTATTCTGTTTTTTCCTCCTCCTCCTCCTCCATCGCTCTGTTCTTCTCAGTGGCGCTGTCGTTTGTGTTTAGCTTCCCCTCTCGCTGTCTCTCCCGCTCCCTTTGTGTGTGTTGGTGTGGAGGCTTAGCGGGGCGCCTCATCTTTTCTTTTCACTTTGGTCTTTCGTTCCGTACGCCACCGGACACTCTCTCTGCTAAGCCGTACGGTGTGAAAAGGGGGGAGGGGAGGAGCCACCACAACCGCAAAACGGAAACGGCGCCTCGATTTCACCCGCAGTCCCGCTGCTGTGGACACGAAGAACAACCTACGATCGAGCTTCTTCAGGGGTAACACAGCAAGATAAAGATGCTCCCGGCAACTGACTCGATTTGGCGGGGAGTGGTCCCGGCGGACGCGGGAGCGTCGGCAGCCGCACAGCAGACAGACGGGAACGTTTCTACTCCGGCGGATGAAGCTGGCCCCCATGTAAATAGAGTCGTATCTTTCGATGATCACGGTACGACTGCCGTGTCTCTCACTGACGCGAGTGGTTCGACTATGGGGCAGCGGACACACAGCGTGGTCGTGGCGGCCCCCTCGGCCCCAGATCCGCAGCAACCGGAAGAGTTGCCGGAGCTATCCATTGAGGAGGTGGTGAACAGAACCGTGATTCACCTAGAGAAGCCGATCGAGCACATGCCAGTGATTTCTCCGCCGGAGTTGAAGCTGATCGGACGATGCGTCACCTTCAAGGGCGACACCACCATCAACGGTGAGACCTGTTCCTTCTTCTACGAGGGCCTGATTGGTACGATAAATAAGGAAACCGTCATGCTGATCCACGTGCATCGGTACACCGAGGAGGACTTCCAACTTCACAAATTAGAGTGCCGCCACGCTTTGGGAGCCGTGGATAACTTGAAGTCTTCTCAGCAAGGCGTCGCCGTCACTCGGTCGAACAGTGGTGTGGAGGGCGGTTCCAGTCGCGGCCACGGCGGCACGGCACGCGAGGAGATTGAGGCGAACTTCAACAACGACGACCTCAGCTGCGCGCGAAACCCTATCGTTCCCGAGAGCATTCAGAAGTCACAGGACAACGACAACTTCGACTTCGACCCCTCTAGCTTCAGCGTCACGGATCACCAGGAGAAGCCGGCGTTGCTGAACTCGCTCGGGGAGACACACGCGGAGGAGGCGACGCGGGTGCGCAACCGCATGCAGCAGCAGAAGGGCACGATGGGCCCAATACCGTATGTCACCTTTTCTCGATCGCACATCCATCGCGTCGAGTTTGGAGTCGATCCGCCGAGCAGCTTCTACTCAATTTTCCGTGACCCAACGAAGGCGCATTTTGACATGCAATGCCTGCGCATGTTCGTGCGGCGATATATTATTCACACCTCTCAAGGCAATAACCCACGTTGTGTCCCGCTTCGCGCCTTCATCACGTCTCGCTGCAACTGTCCAGACCTTGAGAACGATCTGCTCGAGCGCACCACCCGCGAGGAGCTCGCACACCTCATCAAGATTGACCGAGATGTCAAGCGCGTAAAGAAGAAGAAGGAGCAGAACCGCCGCAACGCGCTGCGCGCTTACAGAGCACCGCACGGGCTCTTCCGTCTGACCGGCATTCTCTTTCTCACCCATCTGCCGCAGCAAACCCTGAGCATTGCTGTGATGGAGATGATAGTGACGCTGGTGCTGCTCATTTACATGCTCACGACGATCTTGACTGCCGAGCCCAACATCGTTGGCATTTACTTCGCAAAGATTTACCCGTACGTATTTTGTACGGTTATTATCTCTGTACTGGCTACAACCTGCACTTCGCTTCACGCGGTTCGTATGTCACTTCCGATTCGTGACGGCATTTTCGTGGCGTCGTTGCGCGCCCTCTTCACACTGAGTGCCACGGCCTGCTTCACGATGGCGATGATCATCGTCGGAGGGCGTGCGAGTTATGAGCAACTTCTCAGTTTCGTGGAGAGCGATGCCATTGCACCTCGATTGTGCGGCTTCTACAGTGCTCAGCGGTGCAGCGGCATCACCATTCCGTGCACCAGCATTTACGCAGAAAAGAAGCTCTGCAGCTGCCCTCACATGGAGTACGACAGCTACCCGTGCCAGTCCATTTTGATCGCCTATGTTCAGCGAGGTCTGATTCCCATGGTGTGTCTCGCGTTCATATTGTTTGCCACCTTTTTCTTTGATGGCTACCTGCATCTACGTCTCTTCCATATTGCCCATCTTCTCGAAGGCAGATTATAGTGCACCGTACGCTTTGAGCCCGATCACTACTGGTTCATAGGGTTGCAACCCCTTCCCCCTCCCCACCCCAACCTTTCACTTTCCCCCGACTCTCTTTTCCATCACCATCCTCCGGAGTTGCCCACGTCTGTTCTTCAATTTACTCCGGTGATGGATGTATTGATACCCTTTTCTTCTTTCTGTTATCTTTCTTTTTTGTGGTTTTGCCACGGAGAAGTGAGGCATGTATTTTGTTTCAGGTGTGTGTGTGTGTCCATGTCTTGTTCACCTGCCCACACCCCACCACACTCCCTCCTGCTTTGTCCTTCATGCTCGTATCTTCATGTGACATTGCTGGGAGGCCGTGCTCCCCCAGCATGCAACGATGCCAACACGAAGAACCAAACCCACCCGCCCACCTTGTCCTCAATAACAAAGAACAACACGCCCATGCACACGCATCTTTGCCCCTCGTCTGCGCGTAGAGGGGGGGGAGCATTCATCTCGGTGTTGTTGTTCTGCTGATGTCCTTCTCTTTCGCTTTTGTTGGAGGGCCACCCCCACCCCCTTTTCTTTTATTTGTCGTCGTCGTCGTCGCTCGTGTGCCCTTCGTCCCCCGGCGCACCCTCTTGTTTCCCCTCTTCTCAAAACTCGTTCGTCAACGACTTCTGGGGCTCTGTGTCGGTGTGGAGAGCCGTGCCTTTGCGCGCAGCGAGTGGCGGGTCTGACTCCTCCCCTTGTCTTATGAGTGGAGATGCGGCGGCAAGTAGAAGCAGAGGGGAAGCACAGGGCTGGGACGAGAATTTTACAGACATTCGGGTAGGAAAAGCAGACGGATACACACAGAGAGAGATACCGACACACAGACAACCATACCATTTGGCCTTCGATACAAGGGGTCATAGGGTCCAGAGATGAATAGCGGCAGGGCTTGTCGTTGTGGTGAGCAGGCCAGATTATTTTACCGACTTCGTCATGCGAAACGAAGCTAGCGAGAACTCATTCATTCATTTTTTGATGCGATGTGTGTGGTTGTCTGTGAGCGAGTGTCTCTTCGGATGCGCTACGCCAGCCTGTTCTCGTAGTTCGAGCGAAAGCGAAGCAAACACACACACACTCACAAAAAAAAAGAAACGAATCGTCGCCTCGGCGACGCAAGGATGCGCCTCCGTCGTGTTGCTTTCGTCTCACCCTCCTTACGCGCATATAGGGCACCTATTCGAGATAGAGGCAGCTCCGCCCTTTTCTCTTCTTCAGTCTGTACGCCCCCCCCCCCCAAAAAAAAAAAGAAAACGGAAAAAAATCTAAACGAAAAAAATGAGAAGAGGTACTGTGGAAAGGGTATAGATACAAACGTGTGTGGGTGTGGTTGGATGGTGGTATGTGTGAGGGCAGAAATGGGGGCGACTCGTGATGGAGCTGAAGTCTCTTTTTTTTCGTATATCTCCCCTTCCTACCTGTACTGCTCGTTCTTTGAAAGACAACGCAGAACCGCGTGAAAGGGTTGGTGCCCTCCCCCACCACCCCCCACTCACCAATGGCATTTCACCATCGCTGTACACCTGGGTAGCGATCAAAAAGACCACCAACACCAACACCAACACCAGCACACACACACACACATATATATATATATATGTCGTCTAATTCTTTCGCAGTTTATTTTCCTTTTTTTTTAGTTTTCTCTTCCTTAAGCGTCTCGTACGTGTGTGTCTGTGTGTAAGCGCCGCTCGTTTTCGCGATCCCTTCACGAGTTTCCGTGCGTCGTTTGTAGCTGTTCTATCTTGGTTGTTCCTGATGATTTCTTGATGCCTCTCTTCGCTCTTTTCACTTTCCCCGCTCACCGTTCTTTTCACGTTGTGAACCACTCCTTTATATGACCGTGCGTGACTCTGCCTGTTCTCATGCGGCCCACCTCAGAGTTGGATCGGGATGCCGTACCCTCCTCTTTGTGGGAATGCCAAGAGCTGGCAGAGCTTGCCCTCGGATACGGCTGCGGACGCTGCGCGCCGACGGAAAGGGGCGGGCAGGGGGCTGTGGCGAGGAGGCTCGCGGCCATGATGATCAGGTTTGCACCGGCTCGCTACGAGTCGTGTCAAGGACTTGAAACGTACACGCTTCCACCTCTTGTGTTTTGTGCTTTTACTCCGACGCGGTGACGTCGAGTGTAGTCCTGGGCCGCGCCTGCGCTGTATGTGGTGGGGCTGCAGTGGGCTGAGCGACGCCAAGCAGTGCTGTGTGGCCCGGCTCCTCGACGAATCCTCGATGCGGGCCTGTGTTCTGGAGGCGTGTGAGGGGGGAAGGGGCGCATCCAGCCCCCACAGGCCCGCAAGACATTTAGCCTCCCAGGTATTCCGCATTGCGGTGTAGGCCTCCCCCCTCCTCCCCTGCGTTCCCAGGACTGACCTGGAGACACGGGATGCTCTTGGTCGGATACCCAGTGACGTGGCACGCGGCCCTCACGTCGTTGGAGTGGACGCGGACTCGCATCACCCGATGCGGGGCACGAAAGGGCGGCCCGACCTGACGGAGTCCATTCTGCACGATTGGGCCCCGTGCCATGTACATGACGTGCGCAGGCAATGACGATGACGCGCCCACACGGCACGGCGCAGACGGAGCCACGGAGACGTCCCCGCACGTCACCCTGGCGCTCGACTGCGTCATGTGCGGCTGGGACACCGTCACCGCGGCAACCCGGAAGCGCAGCAAGGGGAGGGAAGGCGGGAGCGTCCATGCCGTCGCGCCCACCACCGCCCCACCACACAGACGCACAGCTGCAGAGTATCCGTCAAGGATGCATCACACTCCGTGCCTACTAGCAGCAACCACCGCGACGGGTGTTCCATGTGGTAGGCCCGCCGTTAGACTGTTGTGGACGCGGAGACTGGCGCAGACGAAGGCCGCCCTTGAGGCGGTGCTCTCTGCGTCGCCGGAGCGCTGCCGTCTCGCGAGTATGCCCATGAAAGAGCTCGGAGGAGCAAGGGGTGTGCGATGGATGCAGGCCCGCAACGCTCTCACCGCCAGGGGCTCTCGATAGTGGGCCTGGATACGGGCTATTTGTGCTCCCCCTCCTTTCTCTGCACGTGCGCTGTGCGCGCCAGCCATGAGACAGGGTGACCGCTACCTCTGTGCGGGAGAGCAGGCGAAGGTGTTGGTGAAGATGTACGTAGAGGTGCCGGCGCGCCATCTGGGCGACACACCTGAACCACAGCAGTCCGGCTCCCGTCCTTACCGTTCGCCTGCGCCCACGACTCACATGGAGCAGTGGAGGAGCCTCCGTTTCCGTGCGGAGTCTCACAAAGGTGTGTCCGAGGCCCTCACCTCTTCATTGTGGCGGGCTCGCGGCGTGTGGAGCGGCGCCCGGTCCCCGAACGGCGCCGTCGAGTCCTCCTGACGTCCATGTCGAGAGTCGCCGCATCACATTGTGGAATGCCGCGGCCTGAGGCGCCTTCCTGCTTGAGCTCATCCGGCATGGACGTCGGCCCTCATCCCCCCCTACCGTGTTACCCGCAGGACGGACACGACCGCCACTGCCGTGGAGCAGGACCCTGGACGCTGCCCGGTGCAGCTGCAGCCGGCTCTCGCCCTAGACGACCAGGATGTGGGCGTAGCGTGACAGGGACAGGGTGAGCTGTGGTTGTGCGTGCTTGGATAGGGGTGAAGATATATAGTTATATATATTTATATTGGTGGATGCGTGTAATGTGAACATGATAACACGTTGTACTGTAATTGCCATGGTGGATGTGCTCTTGTGGTGTTGTTCGGTTCATATATTTACTGTGCTGCAGGTGATGTCTGCGGTGCTACTTTTTTTTTTATTTGCTTGTGTATGTAGGTGAGGGTGTCGTGGGGTGCTCGAATCGCTGCTTCACGGTTTGTGTGTATTATGTTTTGTTCGGAACTGGGCGATAAACCTCTGTGTGTGTGTGTGCCGGGGTAGGTGTTTGCTTATTGTTGTGGTGGTTGAGAAGGGACGAGATGAACAGTTGTGCGTATATGCTTGTATGCACCCCTCTCTACTCCTCCTTTTATTTTCCCGTGTGGTGGTTGTGTTCCGGTCTCCTGCGCGTTCTTGCGGTTGAATAAACAGCCCTTAAAAGGTTTAGGGGAACAAAGAAAAAGCGAAGGGGAAAACGTGTATGACTCCTTACAAGCAAGAGGGAGCCTTCGTTGGCAAGACGTAGCTGTTGAGACTGTCTGTGTGTAATGCCATTCATGACACACCGCTGGCGCTCAACACTGCCCACGTCGTTCTGTCTGCGAGGATGTGTGGACTACAGTGGCAGCGCTGTCTGATGGTTCGCTCCTGTGTGTGTGCACCCCATCAAAAACATGTGAGAAGAGAGGCATGTCGAACGTCACGAGATGTCCTCAGAACCCAACCACAAGCCACCGGGCAAACAAGAACACAAAGGGTGAAGCCCGCAGTGTGCTTGTGCCGCTGCGAACTCTGCCTCGCCTTTTCTTCCCGCTTTCCCTATCCCTATGCGTACATAATGCATCTCCTTGGGTTTCGCGGCACCGATACCACTTCTCTGTCTTCCTCCACGGATGTACTCCATCAAATCCGTGCCGTTTGGTGCAACCGAGACTCGCACGTTTGTACGCCGCTCGTTCTATTTGCAGGACACTAGCGGCCACTGTAGCTGGAGGAGTTTTTCCTTTTCCGCTCCTGCTGCTCGTGCACTCGTGCGTTGCGGCTCCACTCCAGCTGGCGATGTGTGTTTCACAAGTCCTCTCTCTTGTTCGCACAGCTACCCCAACACACACACAGGCGACCTAAACGAACTCTCCATCCTGAAGCCTTTTCGCACCATGTTCACTGAGCGAAACAGGACGTACAGTACCAACGTCAGCTACGCAGTGTGAGCTGATAGTGCCCGTTCGGCTACGTGCACTACCAAAGCGGCGTGAGAGCGATCGGTCAGCACGTGGGGCTGTCGACGATGTGGTTTTCTCTGTGTGTACCAGTTTTGTGCCTTGTGGCGGTGCGTGTGCGTGCGCCGTGTATGATGACAAAGTCCTCTCTACTACTACTAGCGTCCGATGCGTCGCTGACGATCACCGTTTGAACTTCATCTTTCGCTCCGATCTGAGGGCGCACGTGTGTTGTCTGTCTGTCTGTGTGTGCGTGTGTAGGTGTGGCACTGGCGACTGCTGTGTGACGTCACCCCAACCGCTGCTCATACGTCGTTGCCCATCGTATAGCGGTGATATTTGTGGACGGAGATGGCGCGCGCGTGCGTGCTGGTGTGTGTGCGTGCTCTGCTGCGGGTAGCGCGGGGGCGTGAGTGTTACTGCTCCGCCTTGCTGGTGTATCTCTTGTGTGGTGGGGTCTCTCTCTGACGGGACGCGTCTCTGGTGAGCGCCGAGCTTTCGTCGCCCCGCTAGGCTTGAGGCGTGTGCCAGTGGGGGCTGCTGCTGATGGCGCGTGCGCCTGGCTGCTAGGCGTGCGTGTCTCTCTCTGTCTCTCGCTCTCTTGTGTGTCTTGCCGTGTGCGCCGCGTGATGCCATGCAGGTATGCTCCTTTGTCGTAGCGCCGCGGCGCTGTGCCGACAGACATACCACACACCATCCCAATGCTTAATTCACT
This sequence comes from Leishmania mexicana MHOM/GT/2001/U1103, assembly GCF_000234665.1. NCBI lineage: Eukaryota > Euglenozoa > Kinetoplastea > Trypanosomatida > Trypanosomatidae > Leishmania > Leishmania mexicana. Next base: position 1,183,386 of record NC_018337.1, read on the forward strand.
TCAGCTGAGGGCGCCGCGCGGTGACAATGTCGGACTTGTGTGTGCGTGCGTGTGCGTGCTCCGTGCTGTGCGCACCAAGGAATGACGGCTGTGGTGCGCATCGCACGTGCTCGCGGAGGACGGGCCTTTCACGGATGAAGTCAACGAAACAAAGATAACCTATTCCCTTTGCTGCCTGTGGCGCGAACCGCAGCGCCGCACTCTTGCCGTAGGAGCCGCAGTACGCGCAGGGTGCGAGGCATGTGGCTCTCTGCACGAATGCATCACTGCGAAGGATCGTTCACGTGCTCAGTGTACGTATCTCTTTTTCCCTTGAAATACACCCATACCGCACACAATTCAGAAAAAATCTCTTCTACGCGTTTCACCGGTTTCTTTTTTTGTGCGTGGTGTACGCCGTGCTCGCTGGTAGCTGTACATGGATCTTGGATGTGGATGTATGGCGGCGCCTCTTGTGGTAATCATTTAGTCACATCTCAAGCGGACAAAGTCGTCAGCAGGCAATTCCCCTTTCACGCTTCCGTTGCATCTGTGTTCGATTTCGGTGCTTTTTTCAACGACGTGTGCGCGCACTTTTGCCCCCTCCCTTTGAGCGCACGTTAGCCTCCACACACACACACACACACACGCACACGAAGCAGTGAGGAGTGCGAAGACACGTGGATTCTCTCAAGTGACGTGATCAAGATACGTGGGTATCTTGCCACCTTTTTTCTCGCGCGCGCTCCTCCCACTGGGAATGAATTTTGAGAATGCCGTCCAAGCCCGCTGATGGTGCGCTTCCTGTGACGAAGGATGTCGTGTCCGTCGTCTTCGGGTCTGTCAAGGAGTACAGCAAACTCTCTGCGCAACTTCCGCTGGACGACTACGATTATCACCTTGCCTTTCCGGGATTCCGCAAGCATATTCGTGATGACAGTGAAACTCTTATTGCGCTCATGGACGCATGTACGCGGATGCTTCCCAAGCGGCGGCGCACCAGTCTCTCCGCGGAAGCGGATCCGCGCAGCGGCGCCTTTCACCTGCTCGAGACAGAGCGCACCACGGTTATGGAGGCAGTCGACTCGCTGCTAGAAAGCGTCGACTCTCTTCTGGACGAGGTGAAGGGGCGTAGGCTGGACGCACAGGAGCAACTCTCCGTCACGTTCGGCTCTGAGCTTGAGGTCTCACAGAATCGGGAGGGGGGTGTCGTTGTTGCCGAAGCGGCTAGCGCGCGCGCAGGCGTCCTGCGTCTGGCCCACATACGGCGCCCACAGCTTCTTTTCGGCACCCCGGTCGACAATTCAGCGGCGCCGTTTGTGCCGCGCTACTATGACGCATCTGGGCAGTATCACGTTGGGGTGGCTGGTCAGCACCCTTTCGAGTCTGTTATCAAGACCTTTTCCGTCCCGGAGTCTCAGATGCTCCCGCGGGCGGAGGTGCCGCCGGTGCCGCTGGACGCATGCCCGCTCACGTTTGTGGACACGACTGCGGCGATGCAAGCGATGGTCGCGAAGTTGTTGCTGTCGAGCGAGATTGCCGTGGACTTAGAGCACCACGACTTCTACAGTTACCAAGGCTTCACGTGTCTCATGCAAATCAGTACCCGCGAGGAGGACTTCATCGTGGACTGTCTGAAGCTGCGCTCTTCAATGGGGGCGCTGGCCCCGGTGTTCCTGAACCCGTCGATTCTGAAAGTGTTTCACGGCGCCCGGGAGGATATTCGGTGGCTGCAGAAAGACTTCTCCCTCTACGTGGTGAACTTCTTCGACACCGGTGTGGCGCTGCAGACGCTCCATATGCCTTACAGCCTCGCCTTCGCCGTCGACCACTTCTGCCAGGTTAAGTTGAATAAGAAGTACCAGACGGCAGACTGGCGTGTGCGCCCGCTGTCGGCAGAGATGGTGCACTACGCGCGCCAAGACACGCACTTTCTCCTCTATGTACATGACCGATTGAAGGCACTGCTCTTGAACAGCGAGGGCCGTGCCAGTATCGGCAGCCTGCTCGTGCACGTCTACAACGAGAGCAAACAGCTCTCTCTACAGATCTACGAGAAGCCGAACGTGGTGCCTGAGGAGACGTACAAGATTGCACTCGGCCGCAGTCTCAGTGGGCTGAACAAGGTGCAGGAGAAGGTTGCGTGCGACGTCTTCAACTGGCGGGACTCGGCGGCACGTGAAGTGGATGATTCACCCATGGCCGTGCTGCACCTTTCCTCGGTACTGTCCATTGCGTCTAAGCTGCCAACGACGGCGAAGGAATTGCTGCGATGCTGCGCGCCAGCCACGGCGGTCGTGCGCGACAATGTCGCCCTCCTCGTGGACTTGGTCAAGGATGCTGTGGCACGTGGCGAGGATGAGGTGGTAACGAACCTGCGCCCGACCCTACCTAAAGGAGAATCAGCCGAGGACAGGGAAGCCGGTGCGATGACGGCGGCTAGCAAGGAGTGGAACTTCTATCGTGCCCTCTGCCCCACAGGCGTGCACCGTCCCATGACGGGAACCCTTCCTTCCTTGGCCAGTGTGGTGAAGACCTTGGCACCAGTCGAAGTGTCGCAGGAGGAGCGCTCTGCCCTTCTCTCGCATACGACGCCGTCGCCGTGGTTCACCGCGATGCAAGCCCTGTCGCGTGTCCTCGCCACACGTCCTCCGCAGCACGTTGACCTTCCAGGTGCGGATGTGTTTGCTGCCCGCCAGGCAGCGGCCGCAGCGGCTGCAGTCTCCGTAGCAGCGGCCCAGGCCTCCAAGACTACTGCAGAGGAGCGCAAGGAGAGCGGCGCAGTCGCCAACAGTCGCAGCTGCAGCGCCAGCGAAGTGTCTGAGAAAGCTGAAGAGGATGAATCGACGGCGGACGCCACCACCGCCGCACCGGATGCCGAGGCGACGTCCGACCCCATCATACCTCTCGACAAGCGGGCGTTCTCCATCAAGCAGGAGTACGGCATCGGGTCCAAGGCACACGCCAAAATGGGTGGCAAAGGAAAGACACGTCGGAAGAAGTAGTTTGCGCATCGTGGTCTTGGCCGCTTGTTTCCATAAAATCTGCGACCGAGCGTCTCTGACACGAAAAGCGCACACAAAGCCACCGCAGCTGCGTGACGGCCGGGGCTCTGCGCCACGTGTTTGTTTTCCGCTCTCCTCTTTCGCGTGCCTGCCTGCATGTGTGCTAAGCGCCGCCTCCATGCGGCGCCGTCACGTAAAACCGCCAAGGGGAAAAACGAAGAAAGAAGGGGGATAGGAAACACATTCAACCATCACCCACGACGACGTAAAATGAATGAAAGAAAAGCGAAGCGAAGCAAGTGCGAACACAGCACCTTTAAACGAAAACACACAAACACACAAGCAAAGAAAGGGGAACCGAACGCGGTGATCAGCGGTGTGCGTGCGCGTATCGGTGTAATGCAAGCGCGAGCTAATGTGCGCAAAGGAAAACGTGGAACACACCGAGGAGGCTGCACGGCACCATCTTTGACTCGTTCTGCTGTGAAACGGTGTCTTGGGGACGGAGCGCGCTGTCACGGCGGCACGCTACCGTGGCTTTCGTCCTACTCGATTCTAGCTCTCAGCGGCGGGGGAACATAAAGCTTTTTACGCCTCATATGGTCTGACAGCCCTGCGTAGTGGCAGAGTTGTTCTACATTTCTCTGGTTGCAACGTTGCCAACGGCGCTTCCATGTGCATCCCTCTCTCTCTTCTCTTACCGACGAACCTCGCGGTGCTCATGGGGTGACCGTTTTCCTCCCTGTGCTTCTCGTGCCTCTGTTGGCAAATGATCAGGTGGTGTCTACCCCGTCGCAGAACGGCGGACTTGTCCAGTCGCCTCCTCACACACGAGTTTCTGTGTAAGTTTTGTGTGTTTTGTGCCTGCGTCGTCGGTGGCGGCTTCCGTGTGGAGACAAGGTCTTGAGTACGTCGAAACCAAGGAAGGCGCACAGACACACCGCTTTGTTTCGCTGTGGGTGGGGTCACCTTGGAAGGAGGGGAGGGGGAGAAGGTTCACCTGCTCCGATCATATTAAAGCAAGTGCACACGTAGCGCGCAAGACGGAGTATGCCGCTTAATCGGGAGCTGTTGGCGTCCGTGAAGCTGGAGCCCGTGAGTGACTCGAACTGGGTGGAGGAGGGACATGATAAAGTGAATGACGGTCGCTCCGCCGGCGCGGACGGCTCCCTGCACCCCGCCTCCGAGGCCGACGAGAATGACGACCAAAACACAGCCACCAAGAATGTTATTCACTGCCTGAAAATAGCACTAGAGCGCGGCATCACGAGCATCTCACTGCCCGAGAAGCAGCGGCCGTTGAACCCGCAGAAGGACTTTTCGATCGAGTCAACCATGCACTTCAGCGCGTCTCGGCCCGCCAAGGGGGTAGCCTGCTGCGGCGCCCAAGCCACGGGTGTGAAGGAGGCGCGCAACACACAGATGAAAGATGCCCGCTCGTCCATATTAGGCGGGGTCTACCGGCAAACAAACCGTCCACGAAACGACATGTCGCGGATTATCTCCACAGACAATGCCATTTTGAACACCGAGGGCGACCTTGACCGTGACCACGGCGGCTTGACGACTTCCGGTCCAAACTTCGATTCATCGTTCGCACGCGCGCGCCGTGCCTATCGCTCACTGACAAGGACGCAGACGTTTGTGGACTTCTCGTCGGATGATGAGGACGATGAGGACGAGGAGAACATGCCACCAGTGAGCTTTACCTTTACAGATTTTTCGCCCATGTGCTACCGCCACATCCGCGAGTTCTTCAATGTAGATCCGAAGGCGTACTGCGACGTACTGCGCAACAGCCGCTGGCACAGCATCCCAACACCAGGCAAGTCGGCTGCGCAACTCTTTTTCTGCGGTCGCGATTGGGTGATCAAGACAATGACGGAACAGGAGAGCAACTTTCTGCGCAAGATCCTGCACCGGTATTATTATCATGTGCGCGACAACCCTTTCACCTTACTCACACACTTCGTGGGCCACCATTGTCTTCGCATCGGCACGAAGACGCAAAACTTCATCATTATGCAAAACGTCTTTGCCACCACCAACACGATCCATGAGAAGTTTGACCTGAAGGGCAGCACCATCGGCCGCTTTGCCTCGGACGCTGAGAAGCGCCGGACAACGTTCACGCAGAAGGACCTCGATATCAACAGTCCGTTGCATATTGGCCTGGAGCGGCGGAATCTGTTGATTGAGCAGATCAAGAAGGATTGCGAGTTTCTGAAGCGATCCATGATCATGGACTACTCATTCCTGATTGGCATACACGTTTTGCCGTCGCTCGGTGATACCTTGTCCACTGCGACCTCCGGAGGGTCGCTAGGTATGCTGACGCGCACTGTGACGGACGGCACACTGCGCACGAACCCGGGTCTGGGGTACACCGGTGGAGGGGAGCGGCCAGATAATTCCGGCGCTGATGGCTCTGAATTGTCGCGCAACGGGTCTAGGCTAGACGGCCGCTGCTTCACGGCTGATCAGGGTGGCATGATGAGCAACAAGGTGCCTGGACTTCGACAGGAGATATACTACATCGGCATCATTGACATTTTGCAGGAGTACAACGCGCGTAAGGCTCTCGAGAATGTTGTGTGGGGGTCCCTGTACGATCGAAAGCGCATCTCTTGCGTCCACCCGAACGACTACGCAGGACGGTTCATCGCGTTCATGTCATCCATCATTGTTTAGCCCAGCCTGATGGCTGCACCCGGGGGTATGCGGCGAACCCCCGGGAGAGTGCAACAGGAGTGCGGGAGATACCCCAAAAAACCGTGTCTGTGGCGGGCACAGCACCGCGCGGTACATCGTCTCTGTGCACTCTAATGGAAATCTTTCAGTCTTTTTCTCTGTGTGCATGTGCTTTCGTCGATCCACATCTCCGCCACAGGCTGTGCGAGTGCGTGGCAGAGAACAAAACCAAAAGGCTGACCACATCCGCGGTCTTGTGCCAGCGCCCAGGCACGCGCAGACGTGTGCAACTGCATGATTACGTGCGAAAAAAAAATGTACCAGAACCTGTACTGTACTTGTCCTTTTCTTTTGAGTGCCATGTGAGCAGGCTGCGCTTGCTTGCTTTCAGCACCCTTTCCTCCCCCTCGTCTGGAGTGGTTTGTCGGCTCATCCCAGATCAACCGGACAGCGAAGATAGTAAGGGCAACGACGATGATGAAAAGCTTCCGGGCACCATTCCTCTGCACATCTTCGCCATTACCCCTTTTCTTTCGTTCGTGCCTGGGCCATTTCGTATTTTTGTCGTGACGTTCATCCTGCTGTAAGACAGAGCGGAACCCCAGGCTGTACCGACGAGTATGCTCAGGAACAAGCGCAGCGGTGCCTGACTTTGGTGACGCACCTTGCTCCTCCCTTCTTTTGCCCGCTTTCGCAGCGGATGCGCTCACTTCGCCACGTGCGTGTGGCATTGATGAGCCCACGGCGACGCTCTCCACTCGTCACCGCACCTTTCATGCATACGCGTCTTTTCATTTTGTCACTCTCTCTCCCCCTCCTCGCATCTTTCGCATTGCCGTTTACATGACGCTCCCGTCGCTGTCCCCGATCCTTTTCTTGGGCACGGCAACACAAGCGAACCCACACCGTCCGTCCACGCCTCTCCTTCCTTTTTGTTTCTTACCGCTGAGGCACATATACAGGCGTGTGTCGGCTCCTTCGCAACCCTCCTGTCAACACATGTAACTGCCTCCCCACCCCGCAGTCACGCTGTACTCCATAGATCATCTGTGAACCACATTCAATCACCGAAACACACATACACACACACACACGACGCGCACGTGCACCACCGTATAGCCTCCCGCTCCACTTCCCACTCGGCTTGCCGCTCCTCTGCTATCGTCTTTCCGTCTGTCGGGCTCTCTGCACGTCTCCGAGGTTCTGATAGCTGGCTAGTGGTTCTGGCGATCTCTCTCTCGTTCGGTTTTCGCGTCTCCCGCGTCACTCATCGCAGCGTCGCTTGTCTGCACAATCCCGTGAAACGAGAGCGCACAGCCCTTGCAGCTTTCTCGCGTCTCCTGAAATAGGTCTGTTCCCCTTCGTGGCTCTACACCTTTCCGTTTTTTTTTCGACTCATAGACCTAGCAGCTATGGAGGCCCCAAGCACCCTCAACAACTACCTCTCCTTAGTTGATGACTTCTTCCGCAAGACGTTCCGCGACGATATGTGCCTCTTCGTGGCCCTGAAATCGCGGCAGTACTCGGAGTCTATCCTTGGCGTGAATATGTTCGCAAAGAATGCGGCCGCCGTGTCTGCCGATGCGCCGCCCGCCGCGGCGATGGAGTCTGCGAGCAAGCTAGCAGCCGCGGACGTCCTCTCTGCGACCGACAAACCTACAACGTACGTCAGCAATTTTCTCTCTATCTCACCCCGAATGGCGCTTCACCGCGACGGCAAGGCGGATGGCAAGATGAAGGTAGCCTACGAGTTTTCTGTGCCGCGCGTGTGCCGACTGCAGCAGGCGCTCACTCTGAATAGCCGCGGCGCCGTCACCGTGGTGGGCAGCGTGAAGGAACTTATGGAAGGCCTCACCGCCGGTGTGCGGGCGTCGGTGAATACCCTCATGCCGGCCTCCGAGGACGTGACGGTCGGCCACGTGCACTACCAACGCGGCGACAAGTACTCGTCTCTCCGCTATCAGCGGAATGGCCTGGGAAGTAGCAACCTTCTGTTGGACTGCGGCATCACCTTCTTCAACCTCCTCCTCGGTGCGGGATTCGAGCGGCGGCAGCTCTCTTTCCTGGAGCAGAAAGAGGGTTCTGGGCAGCTGGACGTCATGTATGTCGGCGCCGGCTTCACGGGCGTGAACTGGTCCATTGCCACTAAAATAGTACGCTTGAACGACGCCTGGTCCAACGCGCGCCTGGCGGTGCTGCAACGCCTGTCTTCGACCACCGCTGTGGCTTGCCAGTACAACTTTGACCTTATCGATACCGTCGCCAAGGTGTCGCTCGGCTTCACCCAAGGGATCCAGCTGCGTGTACCCATGCTTATCCACACCAAGAGCAACGCTCCGGTATCAGCGAGCGCCTCTAGGGCCGCGCCTTCGTCGCCATCCGCCCTGCAAGTAGACGGGCCGTCGGTGGCGATGATTCCTGCGTGGAGTACTCCTCTCCCCCTGCTACTAGCAGCCAAGGCCGAGAGTGATGGCAACTGCTCAGCGACGCTGCGCGGGCTCTTTAACAACTCCATCCGCTGGGGCATAGTGATGCACACGAACCTATTAGATGACAAGCCCGTGCTCAAGTACGGCCTCACCCTCTCGATGGAGTACGAATCGTAGTGTGGACATCCCTCTCGGATGCTGGTGCCGAAGCACGTTTGGCCAGGCATGCCCACCCACCGTGTTCGTCAAAACAGCCGCGACAGAGGCGAGCACAACGATCTGCTTGTTTTTTTTCAGTGTTGGTGGGGCGTTTGTCGGTGTTCGTCATGCTGCCCCTCCAAGTCCATGCCTGTACACGAACACCGAGTGAGAATATCCGTTGACGGTACAACATAGAGAGAGAGCGTAGCAATATGTGCGCTCGACTGCGTATCGTTCTCGGGAACGCGTGATGCGCCCAGCATCGTCGTCGCAATCGTGCAGCCTTTTCTTCGTTTTCGGTTGTATACCGCGCCGACGTCATCTGCCCTTCTCTCCCGCACTCCTGAAGCCCTGCCATGCAGGCCACCGTACCGTGGAGACCCTCTGGAGGGTGGCGCGGTGGACACTCGAGCACATGGTGGAGCTGGGGGACCCACTCAAAGCGCAGTGCAAACTTTTTCATGCGCGGCATCGCAGCCAGTCGCTCCTCTCTGTTGTACGCCCCGTGCGTGGAAGAGGACCGCCGCCGCCTCCCACCCCACCCCCTTCATTCCCACCTTCTCGCCGCGGACCTTCAGCCGATGCGCTGCATTCGGCGACACGCTGGAGGGGTTTTCAAAACATCCACGGCCCGACTTGTCGAGCTGAGGGTGGAATACCCGCACGACTGTGGGGTCCGTGAAGAAGTGTTCACCGCTCTTGCTAGGTGCCACTGCCTGGATCAGAGGTACTTATGGCGTCGTCGCGTGGTGGATACACCCAACAAAGCAGGCGCCGGAGAGCTGCTCGAGGAGGCCGGTCTCCTACCCCTCAGCTGCGTAGCGCTGGTGCGCCACGTCCACCTGCGTCTCGCCGCAGCCATGCGAGGGGAAGCTACCAGCGCGCATTTTGGCGCGGCAAATGTGCATGCCGGATTACGGTGTGGTCACAACGCTACGGCAGTTCTCATGCGCTGGTGTACAGGCATCGACGACACCCCTCGGAGGTGCGCACGCAGACAGACACCACACCAGGCACGACGACAGGGGGTGCGACCCGCTTGCTTGCCGCCATCGAGCTAAGCGTGGACCAATTCGTCTGGTACTTGACCTGCTGTGAAGAGGGCTGCGTTCAGCACGAGACAGAGAAGATCAGGTGTGGTTGCTACTCTTGCGGACGCGGTATTGCTGCACATGGCGCTCAACACAGGGGCCATACCGATGAAGGCATGCTGCTATGTGTCTCTGCCCAAAATGCCGGCACTAGGTGGCCGTCGCGTGCGTCGCTCCTTCTCGATTGCCTGTGGCGATGGCGGATTGGTGCTCAGCGGCCAAGTTCACAAACTTGCGAGATGAGCAACTTCAGAAGCGCTGACAGCGACAGCCCTCCCACACCGGAGGAGCACGGGTGCTGAGCTTACGAGGCGACCGGAGTCGATACTTGCCCAGCCCTGCACGGGCACCCGTGTGCAGTCTGGATTCCTGCAACGGCGGCTGACTGGCAGCGACAACGTGGGGGTGCAGGTGCTGTGCTGCCCACTGCCTCGGCTAGAACTGCGGCATCCCCAGGCCCGCCAGTGCGTCCGCCCCCGTCTGTGGTTGCGACGAGGGCGTCCGACCGTGGGGTGGTGCCCGGTATGCTACGTGGGTTTTGGCGGGTCGCTGGAGGCTGACAGCGCACCTCGTTTCACGCTATGGTGTTGCACGCCGCGGCCTGAGGCGCCTTCCTGCTTGAGCTCATCCGGCATGGGCGTCGGCCCTCATCCCCCCCTACCGTGTTACCCGCAGGACGGACACGACCGCCACTGCCGTGGAGCAGGACCCTGGACGCTGCCCGGTGCAGCTGCAGCCGGCTCTCGCCCTAGACGACCAGGATGTGGGCGTAGCGTGACAGGGACAGGGTGAGCTGTGGTTGTGCGTGCGTATAGTTGTGGGTGTTGCGCTGTGTTCAAGGAGCAGCCGATATGCGGAAAGTCAGCGCTGGCTTTGCCATATGTTCTTTGCTGGGTGCTGCTGTGAGAAGAAGTGGTCGTGCCGCAGCTGGTTTAACTCATCTCGTTCGATCGCTGCGCTACAGGGGACATGTGCGGCGTCGTTGGCGTGTGTTTTGTTTGTTGTCGTGTTGTTAGTTGCGTTTTTTTTTGTGTGAGGTTTGCGCGGAACGATTTATCGCCCGTCACCAGAAGCGGGGGGCGTGTTACGAGCGGGCCCTTGTGATGGTTGTGGTGTGTGTGTATGTAGGTCTCGGTCGTTCGATGTCCAGTGACGAGTCTAGGTCTTTCCTTTTGTATGGGTAGGGAGCTTATCATGGTTTCTGTGACGAAATCGAGGAATGGAGCGCCTTGCGGAGAATTTTTTCCGGTCAAGTTCTACCTACTGGTGGCTGACATCCTTTGCGCTTTTCTCCGATGCGTGAAACCGTGTGACGGTTGTTCTCTAGTATATTACCACTCTCTCTCTTCAAAGATGCAGACAAAGTAGGTGCTCCCGGGTTGCCTTCTTCTTCCGCACATCCCCTCTCATCTGCCTCTGACAATGTGCAATCTTGCGCTCCCTACCCCTTGCCCTATTACTGCCTCCTCCCATTCCCACCTCTTTTCCTGTTTGCGTGAGCGTTCATGCATGCGGGTTAGTCACTTTATTCTCTGACTTGACCGCAGCGAAGCTCGTGTTCGTGAGCCCTCCTGAGCTGGGTAATCATAAAGCTCGGCTACACACGCACTCACCGTCTCACCTGCTGGCGTAAACCGACAACGGCAGACGGATGGCCGCCTTCGAATGAAGAAGGCAGAGTACTAGCAGAGGTCTCCGTAACGTAGAGGGAAAGGTAGAGGGTGTGAACGTACCCACCACCACTTTTCTCGTCACATCCACGGCTCAAGCGTGACAGGCGTGCACGTGTAGTTACGGGACACAGTTCTTGCCCGTTGCAAGCACACAGACAAAATACACACGCAGAGAAAAGCCGTGCTGAGTGGCGAGTAAAACGCGCTGTGTCGTTGTCTCGATTGAGTGCGCGAGAATCCACGAGGCAGCGATATCGTCTTTTCGATCCGACCTCCTCCCTCCCCTTCCCCCAAAAAGGGATACACCACAGTTGAGCAGCACCCATTATCCACCACTGGGTGCTCCAGCAGGCAAAGAGGAATCGCATCATGTCTGGGGTAGTCACAGCCCTTGTAAAGCGACACCCTCTTCTGAGTGAGTCACGGGTACGCACCGTGGTCGTGTCCGTCTTTTGCTTTCTCCTGGCTATCGCTCTTCGTCTGCTATTCCGCTACGCGCAACTGTCACCGAAGCACACGAAGAGAATCAGCGGCAGAAGCAGCCGCGGCGCAAAGGAGAAGAAGGAGCACGGCAAGAACCATGGCGGTAGCCAAAGTGGTGGCGGGGGCGGCAACTCCTCGAAGCGGAAAAAAACGGACCCGTCGCTGCCCACAGTTCTCATGCTAATTGGCATGCATGGCAGTGGAAAGAGTTTCTGGGCGAAGCGGTACACCGAGATTGTGCACAAATCGTATGTCATTATCTCCTCCGATGCCATCCGTAGCCGTCTTACCGGCACCATCAACAATTACACGAGAGAGGGCGAGGTTGAAGCGAATATCCTGAAGGAGGTGATGCACACGTTGGAACTGCGGCGCAGCTGCATCGTCGACGACTGCCAACACAATCTATCCCTAGAATTCCGGGCAAAGCTGAGGGCGTTAGCACCCGATGGAAAGGTGAATCGTGTGGTGAAGATCTTCTCTGTGAAGCCGTCTTACGCAATGATGCGCATACAGAGCGATATAGAGGAGGGGACAGCGCGCTACGCACCTACTATGGTGGAGCTTGAGAAGCAGGGAGAGCGGGTGGCGGAGTTCGAGGCGACAAACACGGATGATGACTGGGTGCAGAACTGAGTGATGGCTGATGACATGCCACTGTACAAGTGCCGGAAGACGTTTGTGTTCTCACCGCGGAGATTTCGCACAGACACACACGTACACACATGCGTACAAAACCTCATCTGAGCCTTGTAGTGAACTGTCGCTGTGTTTCTTCTTTGTTTTCGGCGGAGCAGCAGCCAAAGGAAGGCAGACACGCCGTAGCTCCTGTATTATTATTCTCCTTGTGTCATGTGAGCTCTCTCCTCTGCTGCAGTGCCTCGTATCTGCCTCTCTCCGCTGTGACGCAGGTGTACGTTTCTGTCTGTATATCTGTGTGTGTGTGCGTGCGCCTGCGAGAAGTTACCACCTTGGTTGTCTCTGTCGTCTAAAAGCCTCCTGTGTCGTCTGAGACTGATGGCGTGGCGTCATTGTGTGTGTGTGTGTGACCGGTGCTGTTTTTTTTTTTTACGGTCTCTCCTTTGTTGCTTCTTTGACTGGTACTTTCACTTGGATCTGCATGATGTTGTTCTTACTACCCTCCTCCCACCTACCTCCCGATGGCGACGTTCGCTTCTCTTGTGTCCTTTCTCTTAGATCATGGTCATTAACCCAAGAAAACAGTGGCGAAGAGTTCGTCCATCAGACTGGCATGCGGCAGTCGAGCTGATGGACAACGCTCGTTGCGATAACTTTGCTCGCTCTCTCATACACGTCTCCCTGTTACTCCCTCGGTGGACTGGTAGCTGCCATCCTCGAGCTGGCAGACAGGGTGCCGTGTCTGCATGGGCTGACGACTGACCTCGCCGTCACGTCGACATGTGCTCTCCTCTCTTTCTCTTCGTAGAGGCGGGAGAGAAAGAAACGGCGCGGGTAATTGTTGTGCATTATGCCGAGCCCCCTACTCTTTGATATCACTTCCCTATGAAATGCGCTGCTCGCACTCCGGCTTCTGCGAGTGCTTCTCCCCTGCCGCCCGTCTACCCCCCCCCCCACCAATGCCGTCGCTCTCCCTCCACCCTTTCCCGCAAAAAACCGTCGACACATTACGACAGTTCCTCGCCTCGCCTTCTCCCTCAGCGTGCGTGTTGATGTGAAGCCACTTGCACAAGAGCATCCTTACCTCCCACCGCTGTTTCTTCGTTCGGTCACACTCACCTTTGTTTTTTGTTGTTGTTTCTGCGTCACTGTCTGCCGTTTCGTTGATTGCTTTTTTCATACTCCAATGGTGCCCAGCTGTAGTCGACTCCGCTGGTCCACTCTCTTTCTGTGATAGTTGTGGTTGAACAAGTTTTTTTTTCTTCGCTCATCTTGTCCATTTTATTATTATTATTTCGGCCACCCAGGAAGAAGGGGGACACCAACATCCTCGTGGGGACCAGTTCAGAGAGACAGGGAAAAATCGCACGTCGCCTCTGCCTGCCACACTCTCCCCTCCTCCGTTCTCCTGCGGCTCATCCGCCCACCCAACCTCCCTACACACACGCACCCACATACACACACGGTTGTGAGGCGTAGACCTCCTGAGCTCTCTCCTCACTAAAAAAAAGAAAAAACAGCGGGAAGTCCTTTGATCACTTTTTGTGTTCTCTTGGCACCGTAGCGTGTGCGTGCGTGTTCTCGAAGGAGAATCGAGCCCTTGACTGTCATCAAAAATAGAATAACGCGCACCAGCCGAAGAGAAAAGATTGCATCAGCATCTACCATGAACCACACGCGCTCTGTGATGGAGGCGGTCCTCTCCGTCATCACGTACAGCTTCTGCAGCGTCAGCATGATTCTCGTGAACAAGCTAATCATGAACACGTACGACATGAACTTTCCATTTGGTATCCTGGTGCTGCAGACAGGTGGTGCAGTGGTGATCGTGGCGCTGGCGAAGGCGGCACGCTTCATTGACTACCCGGCGTTTTCATTCGACGTGGCTAAACAGTGGCTTCCTCTCACTCTGCTCTTCGTGGCAATGCTGTTCACATCCATGAAAAGCTTGGGCACGATGTCCGTCGCGGCCCAGACGATTCTCAAGAATCTGGCAGTTGTCTTGATCGCACTCGGCGACAGGTTCCTCTACGGCAAGGCGCAAACCCCGATGGTCTACTTTTCGTTTGCGTTGATGATCCTCGGCAGCTTACTTGGCGCCAAGGGCGATAGGTGGGTGACAGCGTGGGGTCTAGTCTGGACGTTTCTTAACATTGTCTCCACCGTCTCATACACGCTTTACATGAAGGCTGTGCTCGGCTCTGTCAGTAACTCGATCGGCCGTTACGGTCCTGTCTTCTACAACAACCTGCTGTCCCTGCCCTTTTTCCTGATTATGGGTGTCGGTGACATGATGCCGTTTTCGGCCGCAATTGGTGAGACAACCACGTTTGGAAAGCTGGTGCTAGCGTTCTCGGTGCTTGTGAGCTCTGTGATGACGTTCTCCGTCTTCTGGTGCATGTCTATAACCTCCCCCACCACAATGAGCGTCGTGGGCTCACTGAACAAGATACCCCTCACCTTCCTGGGCATGCTTGTGTTTCATCAGTTCCCCACCGCAACAGGTTATCTGGGCATCTTGATCGCGCTTTCTGCAGGCTTCCTATACACGCACCTCAACATCAGGGCGAACCACGCAAAGGCTTCTTCCGATACGGGGCACCAGATGCAGCAGGCCGGCAAGCCGAGCGCGGAGTCCATTGTACTGGTGCGCGCAGACGAGATCAGCAATGGCACCTCCAAATCTGAGTAGCCACCATTGCTAGCAGCAGTCCGTACTAAAAAACAGCGGTTCAAGACACGCTGTGGCGATAGCGCGTCAACGTCCTCGAGGTGGACAGGACCGACTCTGGGGCGGCAGGTCTCTAGTAATACGCGACAAGGTTCGCGAGAGATGTGTCGCTTTTTATAAGAGGATGACCTCGAGCGGGGTAGAATTTATTCGTTTCACAAGTACTGTACTTCCGGGTTTTCGCTTTATCAGCTCATTGTTCACGCTAACGTCCTTTTCTTTTCCTCGGTTATTGCTTTGCTGCCATCTTCTGTCGAGTACGTGAAGAAACAGCAACACCAGTAAAGTGGAAGTCACCACAGGCGCTGACACGCGCGCCTCTGGCCCCTTACTCTGTTATCCTCTTTTTTTTGTTTCTTCCTCTTCCTTATTCATCTATTGTTTACCATACTGATGTGGAACACCACAGCGCATGTGGTACACAGAGCCCATTGCCCCCCCCCCCACCCACCCACCCACTCTGTGACCAGCCCAGAGAGCCCCTCGTATCCCCGTCAGTGCCGAACTGCTTCTCGCGCTGACAAGGATTAGGCGCCTATGATGTGAGGAGGTCAGTGCGATGTATTCATACTAATGCCGGTGGCCATGTCCTGGGTGGCGTTGCGTGGGAGATGCCTGCGACAGTGCACACGCATGTGCCATCCATGGGGTGAGTGAAGTTTCAACGCGACTGGAAAGCATCTCACCGAACTCTCACTGCCTACTAGTGGTGGGGAGCCTGAGCTGCTCCGAGGGGGGATGCACCGCGTGGCGATCGGCCTAACGCGAATGACTGCGAGGGGGATGGTTGGGTAAAGTTTGAGGCAGAAACCGTGCACAGATGGATGAGTCGGCGCATTGCCACACTGCGTGTCTACAGCTGCGTCGCACCATGCGAAAGGTCCTGTGGCAAGCCGGTGGTGGGAGAGTGAACTTTTGCACATGTTGTACGGCAGAAAATAAAAGCCGTGAAAAAAAAGATTATGCTCTCCACTCTGATAACAATGAAAAGGTCCACTTTGGATAAGAATTCCGTACCCTCCTCTTTGTGGGAATGCCAAGAGCTGGCAGAGCTTGCCCTCGGATACGGCTGCGGACGCTGCGCGCCGACGGAAAGGGGCGGGCGGGGGCTGTGGCGAGGAGGCTCGCGGCCATGATGATCAGGTTTGCACCGGCTCGCTACGAGTCGTGTCAAGGACTTGAAACGTACACGCTTCCACCTCTTGTGTTTTGTGCTTTTACTCCGACGCGGTGACGTCGAGTGTAGTCCTGGGCCGCGCCTGCGCTGTATGTGGTGGGGCTGCAGTGGGCTGAGCGACGCCAAGCAGTGCTGTGTGGCCCGGCTCCTCGACGAATCCTCGATGCGGGCCTGTGTTCTGGAGGCGTGTGAGGGGGGAAGGGGCGCATCCAGCCCCCACAGGCCCGCAAGACATTTAGCCTCCCAGGTATTCCGCATTGCGGTGTAGGCCTCCCCCCTCCTCCCCTGCGTTCCCAGGACTGACCTGGAGACACGGGATGCTCTTGGTCGGATACCCAGTGACGTGGCACGCGGCCCTCACGTCGTTGGAGTGGACGCGGACTCGCATCACCCGATGCGGGGCACGAAAGGGCGGCCCGACCTGACGGAGTCCATTCTGCACGATTGGGCCCCGTGCCATGTACATGACGTGCGCAGGCAATGACGATGACGCGCCCACACGGCACGGCGCAGACGGAGCCACGGAGACGTCCCCGCACGTCACCCTGGCGCTCGACTGCGTCATGTGCGGCTGGGACACCGTCACCGCGGCAACCCGGAAGCGCAGCAAGGGGAGGGAAGGCGGGAGCGTCCATGCCGTCGCGCCCACCACCGCCCCACCACACAGACGCACAGCTGCAGAGTATCCGTCAAGGATGCATCACACTCCGTGCCTACTAGCAGCAACCACCGCGACGGGTGTTCCATGTGGTAGGCCCGCCGTTAGACTGTTGTGGACGCGGAGACTGGCGCAGACGAAGGCCGCCCTGAGGGCGGTGCTCTCTGCGTCGCCGGAGCGCTGCCGTCTCGCGAGTATGCCCATGAAAGAGCTCGGAGGAGCAAGGGGTGTGCGATGGATGCAGGCCCGCAACGCTCTCACCGCCAGGGGCTCTCGATAGTGGGCCTGGATACGGGCTATTTGTGCTCCCCCTCCTTTCTCTGCACGTGCGCTGTGCGCGCCAGCCATGAGACAGGGTGACCGCTACCTCTGTGCGGGAGAGCAGGCGAAGGTGTTGGTGAAGATGTACGTAGAGGTGCCGGCGCGCCATCTGGGCGACACACCTGAACCACAGCAGTCCGGCTCCCGTCCTTACCGTTCGCCTGCGCCCACGACTCACATGGAGCAGTGGAGGAGCCTCCGTTTCCGTGCGGAGTCTCACAAAGGTGTGTCCGAGGCCCTCACCTCTTCATTGTGGCGGGCTCGCGGCGTGTGGAGCGGCGCCCGGTCCCCGAACGGCGCCGTCGAGTCCTCCTGACGTCCATGTTGAGAGTCGCCGCATCACATTGTGGAATGCCGCGGCCTGAGGCGCCTTCCTGCTTGAGCTCATCCGGCATGGACGTCGGCCCTCATCCCCCCCTACCGTGTTACCCGCAGGACGGACACGACCGCCACTGCCGTGGAGCAGGACCCTGGACGCTGCCCGGTGCAGCTGCAGCCGGCTCTCGCCCTAGACGACCAGGATGTGGGCGTAGCGTGACAGGGACAGGGTGAGCTGTGGTTGTGCATGCGTGTAGTTGAGGGTTCGTGCATGATGCAAGATGCCGTCCGATGACAGTGAAAAGGATGGAAGTTTTGTTGCATTCGATGGTGGCGAGGTTCTGTGTACGTCGATCTTTGGGCTTGTGTGTCGCTGAGCATCGCGAAAGTAACCGGAATCAAACCGTTGGTGGAAGGGCAGACCCGCAGGGACTTCGTTGGTGGTGCACAGTGTGTTCTGTGTACGTTTTTCGCGTTTTTTCCTTGAAGCCGTCTTGAATAGGCGCTGGAGGGTAATCTTGTGAATCCTTCCTAGCGTAAGTTATGACAGCGAGATCGCGTTGGATTCGTGTTTTGGACGAGTGATGTGAGGGTCTCTGGGCTCTCGGTGAAGAGGCGAGGTCTCTCTTTAGACACTTGTACCAGAGAGTCAGGTCGTGCGCTGCCGGTGGCAGCGGTCACCAAGAAGCTTCTTCACGTAAAGCGTCAACGTCAGCTACGCAGTGTGAGCTGATAGTGCCCGTTCGGCTACGTGCACTACCAAAGCGGCGTGAGAGCGATCGGTCAGCACGTGGGGCTGTCGACGATGTGGTTTTCTCTGTGTGTACCAGTTTTGTGCCTTGTGGCGGTGCGTGTGCGTGCGCCGTGTATGATGACAAAGTCCTCTCTACTACTACTAGCGTCCGATGCGTCGCTGACGATCACCGTTTGAACTTCATCTTTCGCTCCGATCTGAGGGCGCACGTGTGTTGTCTGTCTGTCTGTGTGTGCGTGTGTAGGTGTGGCACTGGCGACTGCTGTGTGACGTCACCCCAACCGCTGCTCATACGTCGTTGCCCATCGTATAGCGGTGATATTTGTGGACGGAGATGGCGCGCGCGTGCGTGCTGGTGTGTGTGCGTGCTCTGCTGCGGGTAGCGCGGGGGCGTGAGTGTTACTGCTCCGCCTTGCTGGTGTATCTCTTGTGTGGTGGGGTCTCTCTCTGACGGGACGCGTCTCTGGTGAGCGCCGAGCTTTCGTCGCCCCGCTAGGCTTGAGGCGTGTGCCAGTGGGGGCTGCTGCTGATGGCGCGTGCGCCTGGCTGCTAGGCGTGCGTGTCTCTCTCTGTCTCTCGCTCTCTTGTGTGTCTTGCCGTGTGCGCCGCGTGATGCCATGCAGGTATGCTCCTTTGTCGTAGCGCCGCGGCGCTGTGCCGACAGACATACCACACACCATCCCAATGCTTAATTCACTTCAGCTGAGGGCGCCGCGCGGTGACAATGTCGGACTTGTGTGTGCGTGCGTGTGCGTGCTCCGTGCTGTGCGCACCAAGGAATGACGGCTGTGGTGCGCATCGCACGTGCTCGCGGAGGACGGGCCTTTCACGGATGAAGTCAACGAAACAAAGATAACCTATTCCCTTTGCTGCCTGTGGCGCGAACCGCAGCGCCGCACTCTTGCCGTAGGAGCCGCAGTACGCGCAGGGTGCGAGGCATGTGGCTCTCTGCACGAATGCATCACTGCGAAGGATCGTTGCGATGCGGCCGTTTTCTCCGCTGGGTTCTCGTGCTGAGTGGTCTTCAAACGCTCGACACAGTTTGCAATGCGGAGTCTCCCTTCCTTTTTTTGCCGAGTGAACGAGAACTCTTTCCGGTGAACACCCAAAGACAGTGATTCGACCGCCAGGACATTCAGGACGCTTCAAGGAAAAGTTTTTTTTTAGCGATGGAGGCACCGGCGGTGTATTGCGTTAACGATGCGGCGACATCTCTCACAATGACGGATGATTGGATTCGCGGTTTGTCGAGGCAGCGGCATCAGGCGATGTGCGAGGCGGGTGCTATGTTCCCTGGGGCGCGGACAGGCGAAGGAACGGAGGGCGATGAGGCTGAGAACGCACCATCCTACAGAGACTCAGTCATCAGCGCTCTCGCAAACCGGCTTCAGCTCCACATGATGCATCGTCGGCGTCTGTACAAACAGTACGCCATGGACTTGTCTGTATGGGCCGATACACACTCCTACTATCGACTCATGATGTGGTGCCATGATCACCATGTTTTCGTGCACCCTACCGTGGAAATGATTCGGCAGCGCAGCGCGTTTCGAGAGCACGTTTTCCAGGTAAAGGAAGACGTGGACGCCTTCACCCCACTTCTCGCGATTCCAGAAGACTTGATCATTGGCTTCAAAGACGCAAATACGGAGTCGAGCGACCCATCTGCCAGCATCGACGACCGCAACAGCCTCTATGACGCCAAGCGCGAGGCGGAGTTTCACAAGCTCAACACGGGCGAAAACAGCGATGCTGACATCTGCCAGTTCTTTTTCGCCTCTCTGGGGATGATCGTCTCCGACCTTATCACGGCCAAGAGCAGCCCACTAACGGATCCTCGACACTTGTTCGCAGAACTGCTGAGTAAAGTGCCGACTCTGCAAAACGCGCCATACTTTGACGAGGAACTGGTGTTCGACTCCAATGAAACCTGCCTTGCCGATGTGCTGCTGCAGATGATCCGCAACTACATCAACGGCGGCCCTCTTGTGAACAAGGTACCGTTGCATGAGCTACGCTGGGCTGTCAGTGTGTCCCTGTCGCATTCCACGCCGCTATCCATTGGGGCGGTGCGGTCAATTGGTATTGTCCCGGTGGTCCACCTCTTCCCACACGGCGGGACAGCGACAAATGCGTACGTGGTCGCACGAACCTCGCGTGAAAAGTCCGCAGAGAAGATGGCCACCTTCTTCAGAGAGAAGTTCGGGTATGATTTCCAGGGACTGGCAAACGGCAGGTGGATCTATGTCGTCCCAGAGCGGCCGCTGAAGGCCGGTGAGGAGATTAACTTGCAAGCCATGGCGCCAGTTTGCGAAAAAGACAGCGAGGCCGAGCAAATGTGGCGGCTGTCGTGCGGAACAGCGCCGGAGTCGTACATGTTGAGTGCACAAGCCTCCGCTCGACAAGAGGCCGCGACGCGTTTCATTGTTGAGCAGGGCGAAGCTCTGTGGAAGGCATCGAAGGCGAAGAGCTCGCTTTAGGAGCCAACTCGAGAGGATCTCGCCTCGGCGCCGACGCCATTGCGCCATGTTTTTTTCTCGTGTTCTCTTTGTTCGTGCCTTTGCTGTGGGAGGCGTGCATGCGACAGAAGCGCTTCTGCTGACTCGATCGTGACCCAAGACGATATACGACTGCGTGCATTTCCGCGTTACCCCCCCCCCCCGCTTCCTTCTCACGCCCTCCCGCTCTCTGTGTTCGTAGGGTTCCCAATCTCAGGTGCGGGGATGGAAGGCACATTGGGCCACCTGTGATGAGTGTTACGCCTCCTTTTCTCGTGCGCAAGTGATACACGCAGGCACATATGCGCGTGGTCTTCTGGCGAGCTAGCTAACATTTCACCTTGCCTCGAGTGCCTTCAAACACCTCGCTCTTCCCTCCCTCACCACCTCACCCATCACAACTACCGCGCCTTGCGTGCGACGACGAGCGTGTCTTGCCACCTCAGGTTTGAAGGAATCGGTCAACTCTTCGGTGTGCTTCGTCTTTATTGAGTGCACACGCGCCAAAAAGAAAAGGTAGCTTAACGGATCTTCATATTCTTGTAGGCTTGCGGGCAACTACGGCGGTATTCATTGAGAGCAGGTGCGCGCTCTGGAACCGGGACGCATGCACACGTGCATAAGTACATCATACTGCCCCCCCTGCCCGCCCACCCGCCCGTCCGCCCGTTTCTCCCTCTGACACGTACCTGACGTTTTCACTGTTGTTTCACGGCGGAGGGGCTGAGCTTTGTTGGTAATGTGGTGTATGCGTGTGCATCCCACCGCCCCTCTCCCCTGCCGGTTCCTTGGGCGCGTTTTCCTCCCTTCTCCCCGTACTTTATGGCAAGCGCAATGAGTCATAGCCGACACAGTGAGAGGCGAGAGAGCCGCCGTGAGCGGCGGAAAGAGAGCCGCCACAGTGTCAAGAAGCACCACCATCACCGCAGCAGTGGCGGCAGCTCTCGACATCGTCATAATGTCATTAACGAGAAAACTCCAGTGCCGCGCGACTTTCACTGCCATATTTGCGGCAAGCAGCACTGGACGGTGTACTGCGATCGACTACAGCAGCATCCGGAGAACTATCCGCTAATGGACGCCGAGCGGGGGTGCCGCCAGTGTGGTCAGCAGGGTCACTCGGCGTCGCAGTGCCGCATCAAGAAGTACCTGTGTCGCGACTGCGGTGGCATGCACGACACTCGCGACTGCATCTTCTCCCACGTTGGCGAGGACTGGTATGAGTTCTATGATCCACAGACCCGCCATGTCTACTATGCGAACTCTGATGAGTCTCAAATCCAGTGGAACCCGCCAACGCATGAACTGGACACCATCTACTGGTACTGTAGTCGATGCCAGGTGATGATATCCGCCAAGTTCCGCGAGTGTCTTTTGTGTCACTCCATCCGCCCTGAGTCGAAACAACAGGAGACGCTCACAGCGGACTCGGACTCGGACAGCAGCAGCTCCAGCTCTACCTCCAGTAACAGCAGCAGCAGCGATACCAGCTGTCTCAGCCCCAGCAGTAGCAGCTCCGGCAGTACCAGCAGCAGCGATAGTAGCAGTGATGACGACGACGAGCAAAGCCCTGCTGGAAGGCTCCGTGACAGAGCTTCGTAGACTCGTAACGGTAATCGGTTCAGATTCGCTGTTTCTGTGCGGTGCAATCTGTCTTTTGTTGTTGTTCTTGAAGGGTTTGCGTCCACCGCAAGCAAGACAAAGGGGGGGGGTGCGAGGCCAAGATCTAAGCACGGAGTTTGAAGACGCGCACACAGCCTACCTTTTGCCCTCTCCCCCTCCCTCGATGTGTCTCTCTCTCTGCATGTGTGTGTGTGTGTGTGTGTGTCATGGCGAATCGTCACTCACCCGGTTCCTTTTATTATTATTATTTATTTTCCCCTCCCCCTCCCTTTTTTTTGCGATTAACAACCACCACATATGAATGAAGCAAACACGCCAACGGCGAGGGAAGGAGAGCGGGATGCAAGCGAGGCAGCTGGCACAACACCCGCAACTAATACAAACCGCAAGAAGCACCGAACATGTGATTCTTCTGCCTCTCCACCACCACCGCCGCCTTTTCAGCTGTTGTTGTCTTCTTTTTTATGCACCTCTTTCTGATTTTCTCTTGTACCATGACGAGCATGAGTTGGCATCTAACCCAACCATCCTACTTTTTCTACACAGACACCGGCACAGGCACAGCCACAGGCACACGCGCGAAGAAAACTAGAACACCACCAAACATCCACTGTGCAGCACAGGCGCTGCTCTCTTTCTAATTTCCTTGTTCAGCTCAAGATAGGCTTTGGCTGTGTTGCCTGGCCTCCGCTTTGACACGGCTTTCGCGCTCCTTGTGAGGATTGCGCCGTGGATTGCAGCCGTCTTCGATGCCGCAGTGTGAACCTCCCCCTCCCTCTTCCCTCCTCCGCTACACGCGCTGTCGATAAATCGTGTGACTTCCCTCTCCCAAGTGGTCGCCTGGACCACGAAAGAAATTGCGCTTATGGGCTTCTTCGATGAGGGTAGGCGCGCTTGTATGTATGTGGGTGTATGTGTCTATGTGTGTGTATGTGTTTGT
Source organism: Leishmania mexicana MHOM/GT/2001/U1103 (assembly GCF_000234665.1). NCBI lineage: Eukaryota > Euglenozoa > Kinetoplastea > Trypanosomatida > Trypanosomatidae > Leishmania > Leishmania mexicana. The sequence goes on from NC_018337.1 coordinate 1,206,597, forward strand.
GAAGGGCATCCGCGAAGTTCCACCGTGTGCAGATGTACGGCGTCTTTCATACCGTGGCCCTTTACCTCCTCCTTCCCGATGACTGTGCCTATTTCTCTTCTTCAACATGCGTCTGCCTCCATTCACACATACCCGGTCCTCGCTCTCGTTCTCACAGCTTTGTGTGTGTGTGTGTGTGTTTCAGTGACGCGTCTGGTTCTGGACGCTATAGCATGCCGGCGGCGTGCGTGTCGGCTAAGCCCAAGCAGCTATGGAGTTCGTCTCGACAGAGAGCGGTGTGCAACGGCCTCCGGTCGGTGTGCCACCGTACCGCGTACCGCCCCTCTCGGGTCTATACCGAATGCGCTACTATCCGCCCACGCCAGCCGACACCTCATCCGATTGTCTCCGTACAGAGGGTGGTTTTGAAGGGTCTGGTGACGCGGTATCTGGCACTCGCACGGCTTGCAGTGCAACCACTGGTCCTCGGTCACAAGCTGGTGCAAACTCCGCTGCAGCGCGCCATGAGGCACTCCATAAGCAGCTTCTCCGCGCGTCCTCACTGCTTGATGGTGGCATCGATTTGTTCGCCCTATACTCCTTGTGTGAGGCGGAGCCGGTGCCGTGCAAGCTGTGCACCCTACACACGCAGACAACGTTGAACACCTGCTCGTACCGTCTCCGCCAGTCGTATGAGCTACAAAAGAGAGACGCAGATCCATCTCTGCACTTCCTCACCAGAGACGCGGAAACTGGTGATGAAGGTGCCGCTCGATCGGCGACAGAGTCTTCGCCGCTGATTCGCATCTTGCAGCAGGGCTGGTATGCCTTCTTCTTCCCGATGAGCGAATGTGGGCGGCTGAAGGACAACCTGCTGGTGTACCTCGGCGAGGCCTTGATTGCCGGCGACGTGGCTGAGTGCGACCTGGTCAACGACGGTTGTCTACGACCGCTCCAGACGGCAGCGACGGCAGCGGCATTACCTGGGGCAGTGAACGGTCCTGCCGGGGGTACGACAGCGGCAGGGGCATCAAAGTCGAGCTCCGCAACCCCGGAGCGTTGGAAGTCTCTTTTCTACTACGTGGTCAGTCCTGTTCCTGTGCACTGGAGTACGAGGGAGACGGCAGACGTCCACTTGACTATCTTGTGGCGCAGCATACCAGCTGCCTATCCACAGCATCGCCAGAGGAAGAAGAACTTGACGCTTCTATACTCGTACTACTGCTCGCCGCGGGCGCCGGACACCTTCACATGCCGCGCGCACTTCCCCAGTCATACTCGACTGCTACTGGTGCGCAGCCCAAATTGCGACACGAAGGTGCAACTGCGCAATCATGTGACAGAACACATGGCGACGGTGCACGTGGAAACGATGGACGGAAAGCCGCTAGAGACACACCGACACACGCGCGACTACGTCTTCGTGCTGCAGTTCATGTTGGGGGACAACTCAGGGATTCTGGAGGAGTCCAGCGTCTTTGCAGCGGCTGTAGTGGCGATTGTGTTCCTGCTTCTTCTTTGGGTGTTTCTCACCAAGGACCTCATTCTGTAACTGGGGCTCTCGCAAGGCATCTGTGTGTGTACTTGTGCGGATGTGCCCCTGAGTAACCTGTCTGGGGTGACTTATCATGCTCCTCGCTGGACTGCGCGCCACTGCCTTTTCGAGGGCCATGCGAACAAGTGACGCACCCTCTCCCTACCCGGCCTTCTCTCTGTGTGTCTCGCGGTCACGCGCAGACAAATTCCGTGCATATACGCACACGTTGAAAGTCGCGGCAATTTTTTGAGCGTGCACCACCAAGAAGGCAGGACAAAGAGTTGTACCCTTGCAACGAAGATACCCTCTCAGCAGCAGTGCCACTGGTGCTTCCAAGACCTCCTTGGCGGCTGTTACCTGGCGCAACTGTGGTCAAGGTCATCTACAAATTCCACCCACGCCTTGCCGTCAGCTCTTTTTCTTTGCCTCTCTCCGCGATGACTGGGAGAGGGGGGAGGAGGACCAACAGCTCACAGTGCGCGCCATCTCAGGGTCCAGTGCACTCCCCTTCGTTCCACTTCACCCACCCACCCACCCACAGACACGCACTCTGACTGTGTGGGGAGGAGCGAAGCAGCCCCTCCCTTTTCCTATCCTCTGCCAATGCCGAACTACCTCCGGTCGTGGCAGGACCAAGTACCCGCAACGTAGCGAAGTCGGTGCGATGTATCGCTACTGATGCCGGTGGCGTAGTCCTGGATTGGCGTGGCGTCGGAGCGACCCGCGAGACACTGGTGGGGTGGGGCTTGAGGCAAAGCGCCAGGCTCTCAGATGACTGGGCCGGCGCGTTGCTGCAACGCGCGTCTGTACGACCGCTTTGCACCCTGCGATGTGCCCCTCCCCCCTCTGTGGCAGCCCCGGAAGGGAGGGGGGTGGTTGGTGGGCGGGCGATAGCGAGTGGTGCTGGCGTCGTGTTGTACGGCGGAGAAACGGACTCGCGTTCCCAACAGAAGAAAACAAAACGGAATTGCAGTTATCTCACCTACTCCTTCCTCCTACAAACTCTTGTTCTGTTGTCTCTTTCCGTTTCATGGGTAACGCCCGCCATTGTGCCGGCGATGACGCGCGTGTCTGAGCGTGTGCCGACGTTTTCTCATGTCTTACCCTTCTCCCCGGTAATACAGACGTAGGAGTACATGTGTGCGCGCAAAAGATGAGCTCGGACTACTCACGTGTGTGCGCGACTGAGAGTGCGTCGGAGTCACATCCGCCGGCGTACTCGCGCGACGCACTTCAGAAGGAGTTGCACGAGGGCTTCCGAAAGCAGCAGCAGCGAGTTAACAAAATCCGACAGGTCGAGCAGATGGCACTCGCCAAAGGCTTGGGCGAGTCGGCCGCCACGTCTTTGAAAGACGGTTTCTATATCCCGTATAAGGTACTGCCGCCTCTCAAGCCAGAGGAGATGAGGCTGTTTGAGCGGATAGACATCAAGAAGTTGTGTCAACGTGCGGAGGGGAAACTAGAGGAGTCTTCCGTGGCTCCTCCACTCACGCTCGGCACGGACCCTGTGGAACACCAGCTGATGCAGGCAAAGGAGCATCAAACATCTACAGAGGCTGGCGTTGAGGACGCCCTGAGCACTTCCCTTTCCTCTATGGCCTCGTCGCTAGCAGCTCTCGAGGGCAACTCTTCCGAGGATGTCCGGCAGTTTCTACACCATCTGCGGTCCACATCACGTGCCACCTCCTCTCTCCGCGATGCACGTGCGGAGGTGGATGACAATATTCAGGCCGTAGAGGAGGCGCTGTTACGGCAGAGCTCGCCGCTTTCCTTCGAGGATCTGCTGGATACAGCATCCCGTCTACTGGCCGCGATGGAGCGCGGTGAACTCACGGAAGATGTGATGGTGCCGCGCGGTGCGGATGTTAGTACGGAGAAGGATGAAAGCAACGCGGGAAGCCCTGCGGACTCAGCAGAGGCGCCCTCGTCGGCGAGCTGCTCAACAACGCGTGTTCTGCACGGCGCTGTGGAGGTGGAAACGTACACTCGCAAGCATTTTCTCCCGAAAGCCTACGAGGTGGTCGCCATTGCGCATACCGCGGAGTGGATTCTCCAGTACACAATGGCCTACCTGCGCACCACCGTGGCCGTGAACCGAGACGAGGCATTCACTCGCCTAACCCTGCTGGCGCGCTGCGTGCGGCTGCTCGGCGATATAGAGAACTTCTCCTCTATCCTCTTATCCCTGGAAACCAAGTGCGAGGAGTACGCAGGTTTCATGGCACTCAAGGACACGGCGGAGGAACACCTGGGCACACTACTGAATGAGGTGGAAAGCTCGCTGGACGCCATTTTGAGCGTGCCGTTTCCGTCTCGTCGCGCACGTCTTGTGTTGCTCGAGGGTGGCATGCAGAAGAAGTTGCAGCGTGCTCTGCTCTTTCTCAATGAGATCGACTGCAGCTGGACGCCGCATGTGCGCTTTCACTGGGCGTGGAAGGTGGAACTGCTCGGCGCGTCGTTTCACCGCATACATGGGCTAATTTCGCGCAAGCACATGAAGTGCAGTATGGGTTTCGTGGACGACTCCCTCTACGAGCGGGTAGCGGACACGCGCATTACCGGTCGCTACATGGGCGCCTCCCCGGTTCAACCAAAAGTGCTCCGCGCGCAGCAGGTGGAGTATGAGAAGATCACGGAGGGTCTCACTTTTCAGCAAATCGGTATGTCAATCAAAGGGATGGCGAGCCTTCTTGTTGGCGAGCAGCTGTGCATGGGGGCGCGGTACATTCTCTGCCAATCCACAAAGGAGTTCGACCCGGTCTGGGGCTTTCACATGGATGAAATCAGCACAGCACCGACGCAAGAGGAGCTCTCCGCGACGGCGGCGAAGATAGCGACACATGCCAAGGACCAGCTCACGGCGCGACCGACCAAGAAAAGAAAAGAGCCCTCTTCCACGACCTTTCTCACTCAGTTGTAGATGATGATCAGTTTTAGTTCATCGATGTGTGCGTGTGTGTCTCTCTCTGGTTCCACCAATCGTGCATCCGCGGCTTTGCCGTGTGTCTCCGCACTACCTTTCTCTCTCTGCCCTCATGGATGTAAACCATTTTTATTCCGCTATGTGCCTATTTCCTGCATGACTGGGAGGGGAGGAGGGCCAACAGCTCACAGTGTGCGCCATCTCAGGGTCCAGTGCACTCCCCTTCGTCCCACTTCACCCACCCACCCACCCATAGACACACACTCTGTCTGTGTGGGGAGGAGCGAAGGAGCCCCTCCCTTTTCCTATCCTCTGCCAATGCCGAACTACCTCCGGTCGTGGCAGGACCAAGTATCCGCAACGTAGCGAAGTCGGTGCGATGTATCGCTACTGATGCCGGTGGTGTAGTCCTGGATTGGCGTGGCGTCGGAGCGACCCGCGAGACACTGGTGGGGTGGGGCTTGAGGCAAAGCGCCAGGCTCTCAGATGACTGGGCCGGCGCGTTGCTGCAACGCGCGTCTGTACGACCGCTTTGCACCCTGCGATGTGCCCCTCCCCCCTCTGTGGCAGCCCCGGAAGGAAGGGGGGTGGTTGGTGGGCGGGCGATAGCGAGTGGTGCTGGCGTCGTGTTGTACGGCGGAGAAACGGACTCACGTTGCCAACAGGAGAAAACGTTTTCGAGGTCTTGTCTTTATGAGCAGATTGCTTTGACGTACCGTTAATGTGCAACTGTCGTCTGCACTGGATGCACGGACGCCTGTAGTTGCCACCTACTCTCTGTAGCACCAAAATTTCTGCTGATGCACGAGGAAGAGGAGACACGTAATGTGAAGGAAAACATCTGCAGGGGCCTGTGCTCTTTACCGCTGAAGAACCAAGTGGATGCGAGGAATCACTCCAGTACGCCGTTTCTGCGGGGCTGGGAGGAAGGGCGGACAACATGGACTTGTGAGACTACTGGGAAAAGGTACGTCGACCTTGGGGCACGGGGCACACCAGCACTCACTGCTCTCTTGGGCCACCAACGCTCCCTGCTTCACACTCTCGACCAGTGCAGCTGGGCCGAAGGCGTGTGCGAAGGTACCACATGCTAATGTTCGCTCACACGCGGACGTAACTCCATCTTGCATACTCCCATTTTTTTGTCGGCAACGCGTCTACTGGGGTGGGCACACCGCAGAAAAGCTAAACGCGCGCCAGCACGCGCACGTGTTGCTTATTCCACCGACACAAGCACATCACGCGCATTAGCGTGCGCAGGCGGTTCCTGGGGCCATCGCGCACGTTGGCTTCGTACCCCTCACGACTCCGAGCAAGCATAAAAGAGGAAGGGAGGAGCCTTTTCGGCTGTCTCGGTTTGCTGCGCCCGTTTCCCACTTTTTTCGCTGCTTGCTCTCCTTGGTTTTTGCCGCACCGCTTCATAGATGCCTTCATAGACAAGACACCAAAGTGGGTGCTGTGCCGACGGCTGTATGCGAGCTTACATCACACGTCTTCCTGTGTGCGTGACTTTGTTTGTATTCTTGTCCGTCCGAGGCTGCCTCTGCGCGGGCGTGTGTGTGTGTGTCCGTGTGTCTTAGACGGTCATGCGGGGGTGGGGGCTACCTTATTGACGGAGTCTTTGTTTTCGTTTTCTCTACCGCTCGCGTCTCTTTGGTTCGTCACCATGGAGTCCTCGACTGCTGCGGCCGCGCCCACCACCTGTGTCTACGTTCTTTCTGATGTCGACGGCTACAAGTACAAGCTCGTTATGCAAGGCGATGTCCAGCTTCTCACTGTGCGCAAGGTGAAGCGGTATCTCCAGCGAGCCGCAGGAATCAATCCTGCGCAGCAGCTGCTCACTTTCAACAGCGTGGCACTCCACGACACGATGAGTGGAAAAGATGCCGGCTTCTTCGACGGAGCCATTCTGCGGCTGCAGCAGGTATCGTCGTCCTCTGCAGCACTGGCGAAATGCATCTCTGCATGCGGAGCATCGCCCTTCCACAGTTCACACGGAGTACCAGGCTGTGCCAGCTTGCTCACTGCTCCTCCTCGTGGTGCACAGGACCCAGACACTCGCACCTCCCCGCGAAGAGACGGTTCTTTTTTCGCTGAAACATCGCCACGACTGTCCGCGCCGGCGGCAAGAGGGGTCGTCGGGGTTCCGCAGCTGATCGGCAGCCCTCGCGCTTTGCCGCCGCCGCTGCGGCGCCTATCACCGAACCAATTAACAGGTGGTGCCGAGCGAGAGGTGTACGATGCCGCTTCGTGCCCGAGCAGGGACGTGGTAGCAGGCATGGCTTACTCCTCTCCCCTAGAGCTCACAGGTGCAAGTAGCGCTACGGCCAGCACACCGCAAGCTATTCCAGGGGGGACGTCGTCTGCCCCAAACGCACATGGCGACGGCGTCCAGGCGTACTGCCGCGAGCTGGAAGAGAAAGTGGCGGCTCTTTCTATCGACAACGTACGGCTTCGTGAGCAACTCCAAGTGGTGGCCCGGCAGGCGGCTGAGGCGTGCCCGGATTGGAGGCACGAGGAGGAGGTGAAACGACTGAAGGCGGCCGTTGCATTGGCGCAAGAGAGCGTCAGGGATGCAGAGAGGGCTGCGGCAGATCGGTGGCGCGTCAAGGAGGAGGAACTTGTCAAGGAGCTGGATCTGCTGCGAGAGGAGCGACGGCGGTTTCAGGAGGAATCCACCGCGCAGGAAGCGAAGCTGCAGGAGCTGGTGCACTCGATGGAGGGTGAGATTCGGGGCCTAAAGTACGAGCTTCACGATAAGGATGAAGCTTTACAGGCGGCCCGGCTCTCACTGGCCGAAGTGCAAAGTGAGAAATGCTCGTGGACAGACGTGGCGCGTCGCGGTGTCGACATTTGCCCGCCTGGCGAAGCCAGCCACCCATTTGCGCCAGCTGGACCTCGCCATACGCGAATTCCGCAGGACCAGCCCCAGCATGGCGGCAGTGCCAGCATTGACGAGTTGGCGGAAACGGCCTTGACGTATCTGACGCAGGCATTCGAGTCCGCCGCACCGCTGGAGCTTGAACCTGAGAACGACACCTGCGTCGTCTCGGTAGCCAAGGATTTGAATGTGCTTGTCACGCTTGATCGAGAGACCGAACGACTGTATTTGTACGTGACGCTCCTCAACCACCTGCCTTCTTCTGCTGCCCAACGGATGCAGCTGTACGAGATGCTGCTGGAGGGTGCGTTGCTCGGCAAAGACATGGCTGGGGGCGGTGTCGGAGTGAGCCTAGAGTCGAACCTCGTGCTGATGAGTATCTCAGTCAATCTACGTCATAGCGCCGCGTCTGCGCTGGCAGACGCGGCGGCACCGTTTGTGAAAGCAGCTCAGGCCTGGACAAAGAGCATTGACGTTTTGCTCAACACCTGAAGTGGTATTTTGAGCACCAGTGAATTAGAATAAATCTATGTGCCAACAAGGGCACAGAGCCATGGCGTTGCAAGCGCGCCAGTGAGGGCTTCCGGGGTGTTTCCCTATTTTTTTTGTCTCTTCGATCCCGCGGCCTGGTGTCATTATCCCGCCTTTGTCAGCACTCACGTCTGCAGCTGTGAAAGACACACATAATCATCTGAAGAGAGGAGCTGAGAACAGCTGGAAGCACTCTCTTTGAGCTTGTTTGAACGATGCCCACGCATTACCTTCCGCGGTCGCATCAGAGGCGCTCTCTAGGACTTTCCAGCCGGCACGGAGATTGCAGACCTGGAAGTCGCACGTGAAGGCGCACAAAATGATGTTCACGCGCCCCCCTGCTCGTATCCTGTTCATCTCTGCTGCGTCTTCCTTCAACCCTGTGATTTATTTAATCTGCACCTCCCCCTCCTCCGGCTGCCCTTGGTGTTGCGCCAATGCACAACATGTGCACAATCACTCGCGCGCATGCACGCACATGTGTCTAGAGAGAAGTACATCCACGCCACATCTCATTTTTTTCTCTTTTTTTTCACATTTTCGAACTCCAAGTCTCTGCTCGCACGGTGTATTTTTTTTTTCTGAACCGCGACACCGATTCACAAGTGCCGTCCATCATCTACATTTGAAGGCCGCGTACTGGTGCCCACGGTGCAGGGCAGCTTTAGAGTAGGGGCGTTCCGCTGTGAGTGTTGGTGCGTGTGTGTGTATGCTCCACCACTTCCCTTGCAGACGGTGCCACGTATCGTATCCAAAGTCGGTGGGATCGCACTCATTGTGCTACTCTCCCCTATCCCCTCCCCCTTTTTTCTTTACTGCATGAGTACTGCCACGGTCTTGTGTCCTGCTCAACGTGTGGTGCGTTTTTCTGTGCGTCTGTGTGGATGTGCTGCCTACCTCTTTTTCATTTTCACTGTTTCGTGCTTGCAGTCTTGACCACTTTTATCATCACCACTAGCTAGACTAGTGCGTGTATTGCCGTTTCTCGTCTCCCGCTGCTGTATTCAACGAAGTACTGCGCACCTATTTTTCTCGTGCGGCGAGATGACGGCGTCAGCACACCAAATGACGAGGCTCTTCCTCGTTCGTTGCGGCTCTGTTTCACTGGCGTCATGCACCGCTACCGCTGCCAAGGACGTGATGTTTCTGGAACTGCCGCGCATCCCTGTAGCGACGGCGAACTCCCCAGAGAGCGGCGGGAGCGCTAGTGCTCCGCCGCGACCTCTCGTATCACCTGTTGTACATCTCGGCCGTCAAACGCCGTTTCTTTCCTCGTCGCTGCAAAACGACCGCGCCTGGTCGCGTGTACTGCTGGAGGTGACAACGTGGTGCATAGAGGGGCTTCCCTCCACCCCGTGCGATGGCGTCGTCCCTGTCGACGCCGCTACGTTGCCCTTTGCCGGGGTGCGTGTGCGACTCTGCGGTAAGGGTCGCCCCATTCGTGTGGTGCCAAATGGAACAGCCGGCGAGCGGAGAAGCACTACCCTCACAGAGTGTGGCAGCTACACATGGCTGCAGCACGGTGATGTTCTCGAGTTCGGCACCCAGGCGCAAGTACGCCTGCTGGCAGTGCATGTCCGTGTCGGGCATGTCGCCGAACTGGCCCAGCATGCATCCTTTGTGTGGATCACCTCCTCTCTCCCCAAATCTACGAGCTCTTTAGGGGTTGCCGTCAGCAATGTTGACGAGCAGCCACGGATGACGGCGGTGCCTACTGCGGTATGGTTCGCGGGCCTTTACGAGTGGTCTGCCGCGCCGAAATTCCTAAAGTCGAAGATGCTACAGGAGGCAGAGCAGCTGACTCTTTCCATACACGAGAGAGAGGCTCACCACCTCGCAAAGGCTGCTGCCGACACAGCAAGGATCAGCGAGTCGAACCGACTACGTGATGGCAGCTCCAACAGCAAGAGTACGAGGGGGACTGCGATACGAGTCGCTCCACTGGTCGAGAGCGGGAGGCGCACCCATGAGGAGGAAGTCCTGGTGACAGCTTCGCCACACTGCAGCGAATTCGGCTACAGGTCGAGTGCCGCAGCGGAGGAACCCGAAACGGACGCGGCTACGCCGACAGCGAGATCTCAGCAGCAACAACCGCAGCAGCAGATAACCCCGTGGACGGCAAGTTCGCCCTCGAGCATTCCGGCAGAGTGGGGGCAAACACGGAACGCACCTGTCGAAACGGTCAGCGTGCCGTCGCTGTCTGCCGCGCGGGAGGGCGGCAGCGTTGTCGCGGCTGTTTCCCTTGCCAGGTCCGCCTCACAGCCGCAGCAGAAGGATGGCTGCGGCTCTGAGGCAGCACCACGGCCGACGGCGCCATCCCCGTTGCGTACATCTCTTCTGCACCGCCCGAACTGCGGCTCTACGGCGTATAGTCTTACTACCTTGTCGGAAACGATAGATGACAGGCTGAACGAGGCTTTGCTACGCTTGGAGGACGACGGTAACGAAGTGGGTGAGGCACTGGTGGAGCGGCGCGAGAAGGAGGCTCTCCTCCTCATTGCCACGGAGGAAGACCTGAGCGGCACCCGCATATCATCTTCAGAGGAGCTGATGGCAAGCGCAAGTCAGCGGGCTGGGCTCGATTACAGTGCAGAGGATCGCGCCGACGTTCTAGGCAACACCCCGGCGTCCAAACGGTGGTCATTAAAGCGAGGACGAGAAGAGGCAGCCCGTGGCGGACGGACATCGCGCTCCGGCAACCGCCGAATATTCCGTGAAGGTGGCGATGGTCGCCGCTTGTCGCGCGGGGGTTGCGCTAAGTCGGCCTGCGGCGCTGAGCTCTTGCAATCCACGCGCGACCCCGCCAAAGATGCACCTCCTCCACAACACCTGACGCGCGCGGATATTCGACGAACACACTCTAATCAGCCACCAGAGGAAGATTCTCAGGTTGTGTTTTTTGATCATTAGAGTATCAAACCACGCCGGTGACTAATGAAGACACAGCTCACAGTGTGCGCCATCTCAGGGTCCAGTGCACTCCCCTTCGTCCCACTTCACCCACCCACCCACCCACAGACACGCACTCTGACTGTGTGGGGAGGAGCGAAGCAGCCCCTCCCTTTTCCTATCCTCTGCCAATGCCGAACTACCTCCGGTCGTGGCAGGACCAAGTACCCGCAACGTAGCGAAGTCGGTGCGATGTATCGCTACTGATGCCGGTGGTGTAGTCCTGGATTGGCGTGGCGTCGGGGCGACGCGCGACCGTGCACAGGTTTGCGCCACCCGCATGAGGGGCGCAGTGTCAGCGTGACTCAAACGGGGCCCACCCATCCCTCGCACTGCCTACGGGGTGGTGGAGCGCCTCCGCCACTCCGCAGGGGGGAGGGAATGCACTGCGTAGCAAGCGGTGCGATGGGCGCGACCGTAAGGCAGGGGTGGTACCGAGATCTCTGGGTGGGCATGCTGCTGTAACACACATGTCTAGGAGGGTGCTTCGCACTAGGCGATGTGCCCTAGTGGCCGCCCGGGGCGCAGCGCAGAATTCGACGCGCGTTTTTGTGGCAGCTACTGGACGTGTTGGAAGGGAACCAACGCCGAAAAAGGGAAAGCCTAGTCAGCGATCCAGGGTTTAAACGAACGAGACAAGGTGCAGTGTCTGTCTGAACGAGGCGCCAAGCGGTGTGTTGGAGCTCGTTTGTGTGCTGTAGCCTTGATGTGGCACGAATCACTGGGTATTTTCCTGTACGGCGGTGCGCCTTACCGGTTCTGAGCTCCGATTGTACCGCACACGGGTAGATGTGTCACTCTCTCTCCCTGTATCGTTTTCTACAAGAATGTCATGCATTCTCTTGTCTCTATGTGTGTCTTGCTGCAGAGCAGAGAGGAAGCAGGCGTATGAGCGTGCGTGAGCATTCATATGCCCATCTGCGCTGCTTCCAAAACAAAACAAAACAACCTGGACCGGTGATGCCGGCATGTGGGTCGGCAAAGAAACCTACTCGGAAGGCATTTGTGACGCTGCTCACGATCTCAGCGAGGTGCTTGTCTTGGATTGCGCTTGAGGAAGGTGGGTGTGTAGATACCCAACCATGGACTAAGTTGGAGGAGAAAGCCCAGCGCCCAACATCTCTGTATCGCTCTTTCACTCTTGCTTGTGAGGATTGGCTTACTTGCAAAGACCTCGTGGAACGCGCGGTGTGCTCGTGCGATGGTGATGAGGCTCATGCGGCGCGACTCTCATCTTTTCATCCTCTCCTTTTAAGTTCTTTGCATCACCCCAACCACTATCCTATACGACAATACTGCGCGTCTGTTTTCACGGGGCAAAGAACGTTGTGGTATGATTGAAAGATCGCTGCTGGGTTTCTGACGCGCGTTCGATTGAACAGCGTCGTTCCCCCTTCCCATCCGCCCTCTCCTCCTCCCCCCACCCCACCCACCCATCCCGGTGCGCAGCTCCCGTTCCGCGTCACACCACACGCGCGATCCCGTCCCTCCTTTCCCTTTCCCCTTTCCTCCTAGTCGAAGCCTCACCACACCTCGCGACTGTGCCAGGCCGCCGTGTGCACACACACATACGCATCTCTCTCTCCCCCTCCACTCTATCCCTGGCGTCTGGCTTCCGTCACCCTTTTTCCCCTCCCTCTCTCCCCCCTCTGTGCCTAAGGAGGCGCACCCCGAAATCGCGTGCGTTGGTCTGTGTGGGCGCCTTTATTAGTATTTGTTGTTGACTGTTTTATTATTGTTTCTCAACATACTCTCTTCGTGTGTGTGTGTGTCTGTGTGTGGGCGTGTGTGCGAATTGGCGTGTAGGCGCCGGGGTAGCACGTGGCAAGGACACTCCCTGTGTGTTAGCACTCTTTTCGTTTGTTTCTGGTCTTCACCGTTGGTTCGTGAAACCACACAAGAAGAAGCGGAAGGGTCCGAACAACCACCACGAAGTCTTCCGAGGGTGACAGCGCACAGCCGCTGGGCCTTTTGAGGGGGTTGGGCAACAACTTCTTTCTTCCTCTCTCTATCAAGAAAACACACACACACGCGCACGCACAAACAAACGGCGCATAGGTGACCGCAAAGCTGCAGGGAACGCAGGCGATCATTACAGAAAAAAAGGCGGAAGTAATATAAATACGGTACGACACCAGACTCATACACACACGCACCTCTGCTCATTGTACTTCTCTCGCGACTTGTTCGTCCACACACTTGTGGTCTGTTTTGCTGCCTTGGAGTTGTTTGTCACACACACACACACACTCGCTCTCCCTATATATATAGTGTGTGTGTGTCTCATCATTACGCTGTCGTTCTAATCGGCGTTGTCGCTCTTTTCTTGTCTCGGTTATCGGCATCCCCCTCCTTCGCTTGTTCGCGGAGTCTCTCCCTACCACGACCACCACCATCGCCATCCCTTCGATCACTGCAGACGGAATTCCGCTTATCACTTCCGTTGTTGGTGTCACTGTCTTGCTTGCTTTTTTTCCGAGCGATTCGTTGCACATTGCTGTCGCCCCGTAGCTTCCTCTCCCGTTTCTGCTGATTCGCGTTGTTTGCATCCTTGTCTTCTAAAGCCACACACACACTCACACACCTTCCTATCTTCCTTCCTCCCGTCTAGTCACCTCTCCGCATCTGCGCCGAGCTGTGTCGTCACGTGCTTCTCACACGTGCAGCTTAAGCGAGTCGGCGCTCCGACGGCTACATAACCTGAAAAGACAGCCAGAGGCGCTGCCACATTAAAAAAAAAGAAATAGAAACGCATTGGTTCGTGGGCAAGCGGCGCAGCACCAAAAAGAAAACGAAAATGTTCCGTGTGTTCTCCGGTAGCTGCATGTCCCTCGAGGACATGGACACAGTTCTGCGCTCCAACTTAGTAGAGCACCCGCACTTGCTGGGCCCTGGTGCAGACTTCTTCACGGAATCCGGCGAGCCGGTCCGCCCGCAGCCGGGGGCTCACACGTTCCAAAAGGTTTTCTCTGGCAGCGCTCTTGACCTGAACGCTGGCAATGGAGATGTCTCCGATGAAGAGGTGACGGTGACAAGCCCACTGGGGCAGGGGCCACGCGCCATCCCGCCCAGTAGCATCCTGAACCAAATCTCCACGGAAAACGAAAAAGAGAAGGCCCGCGCCGCGAAGATGAAGATCCACGTTCTCGTGATCGGTGAGAGTGGATACCTGGCGAGTCACGTTGTGGCCAAGCTTCTAGATGCAGGGTACAGTGTGCGCATGACGGTGCCGGATGTGGCGCGGCAGCAGAAGCAGATAGACCTCTACGGCGCGAGCCGCGATGTGGCCCAGCGTCTCACCATCCTGCAGGCAGACGTCACGAACTCCAACTCGCTGCGCGATGCCATCCGCGGTTGCCGTTACATAATTCACTGTGGGTGTTCTAGCGCATCGCCGCAGGCAAAGGACCTGGTGGCGCTCTACACCAAGGCGATTCGGGCTCTATTTGATGGCATCCGCCTCTCCGGCAAGTCGACAGTGAAGCGAGTCGTACTCACCGGCGCCGCGTCATCGATTGTGCATATCACGGAGTGCGACCCTCCGTCGGGGTTGTTTGATGAGAGCAACTGGAACAGCGTAGCCACCCCCGAGGACGATCCGCTGCCTTTTGCGAAGCTCGTCTTCGAGCGGGAGGCCTGGCGACTGCGGCAGATGATGGGGGTGGAGTTGGTAGTGTTGCTTCCCTCTATCTCCATCGGTCCAAGTCTGACCGACGAGACGAGTGAGGCAATGGTCACCATCGAAGGGCTCGCGAACTCTTCCAAGTACTTCCCGTTCTGCCCGAACCTTAGCTGGAACTTTGTCGATGTGCGCGACGTTGCAGACGCGCACGTGCGTGCTCTGGAGGTGGTGGAGGTGCGAGACCAGCGCATCATTATCTCCAACGAGTGCGTCAGCTTGCCAGAGCTGTGTCGCATGATGAAGCAGCTGTGCCCTCACCTGACACCCCCCACGCACACGGCGTGGACGTTTGTGACGCTCGGTATTGCAACGGTAGTACTGTGGAACAGCGTGAATCTTCGTTTCCTGTGGCGCAGTCTCGGCGTCCGCAAGCGCCTCAACAACCGCCGCGCCAAGGAGCTGCTCGGCGTTTCCTTCACACCGATGCAGCAAACCCTTCGCGACTGCCTAGACCAGATGACGCGGTCGGCCAAGGCAACCGCAGACGCCGAGGCGGCTGCCGCGGCGCAGCACAACCCCTCCAACGGGAAGCAGAAGGCTGCAGCCGCTTCGTCCTCCTTGCGATTGGTCAGCCCCACGGTGGTGCTGTCCCTACTCACTCTCGCCGCTGCCGCTGCGGCAATGGCGCGGTACGTGAAGCGAAAGTAAGAGGATCATGAAACAAGGAGTTGAGGCGAAGATGAAGACACTGGAGTCAGACCTTGACTGCTGCCCACAGAAGGGTGTGCTCGGCCGTACAAGGTGCTCTGCTGCTCGCTGCCCCTTGCGCTTTCCGTTGTACCTTTACGTGTGTCTGTGTGTTTGTGTGTCCATTTTGCCCTGACTAAGGCCCCCCCCCGCCACTTCTTTGTTGTTGTTTTTTGGTATTCTGGTTGGTTGGCTGGTTCTTCTTTTTTTCGCACTTCTTTTCATCTTCGTTCCGGATCTGCCTTTCCTCCCTCTCCTCGTACCTTCCCCTCCCTCACCCCCGACACACCTACATCGACACCCTGCCTGCCTGCTGTGCGTCGGTGGTTTCTATATTTTCCCTGGGCCCGTGTCTGCTGTGTCTTGTGTTCTCGTTTTATTTTGTGCTTAGCCTTCTCGCTGTATCCCCGCACTGTTTCTTGTCGTGCTAATCTGCCCCCCCCCTTCCCCTTTGTAGCCAGCATCGATGTGAGCAGGCGATGTCGGAGTCACGACCAGGGAACCAAAGAGGAGGAGATAACGTACATGTAATACACAGACACATTGTAGAAGGTTCCCTCTGACCTCTCGCTCTCCCACCCATATCGCATGCCTTCTCCTTTTTTGTGTTGCTGCGCACGCGTACGCGTGCTCGCGGATGCTTGATGTCTCCACCAGTGCTGCTTTCACGATCCTCATTCAGGCTCTTGAGCTGCTGCCTTTTCGTTTTCCTGGTGGCGTTTCTGTTTTCGGGTTTGTGTACTCGCTGTCGTTCCGTTTGCAGAATGGAGGCGGCGGAGACAAGAGCCGAAGCAGACGACGGCCATGGTAAGTAGCCGCAGGAAGAGTGACGAATGACGGCAGCAAGAGCAGTTAGGCGGTGGGCGTTATGAGGGGGCGTCTTCCATAGACTCGCTGCTGCTCACCGAGTCGTGCGCGATGCAGACGATGGCGTCGACGAAAGCAAAGGAACGAGTCACCTCGACTCAACAAGCGCGTTCTCTCGCATAGATCTTACGTCCCCCACCCACACCCACACACTCTCGAGCTCGTGTGGCTGTTGCCGGCTTCTATTTTTTGCCTCCGCGCTCATATCTGGCTACAGTAACGGAAGTGACAGATGCAGGCGGCGAGCCCTCCTCCAGAGACAAAGGCGTTGTCCTGGAAGATGCCCCGAGAACGCGAAAACGCGAGCACTCCGCGCAGGCGCTGTCGGGCGCAGCTGGCATGGTGTGTGACGCCGGAGGAAAGCATCGGGATGTCAGCAGAGCAGAAGTGCCGGGACCCCCCGAACGGCGCCGTCGAGTCCTCCTGACGTTCATGTCGAGAGTCACCGCATCACATTGTGGAATGCCGCGGTCTGAGGCGCCTTCCTGCTTGAGCTCATCCGGCATGGACGTCGGCCCTCATCCCCCCCTACCGTGTTACCCGCAGGACGGACACGACCGCCACTGCCGTGGAGCAGGACCCTGGACGCTGCCCGGTGCAACTGCAGCCGGCTCTCGCCCTAGACGACCAGGATGTGGGCGTACCGTGACAGGGACAGGGTGAGCTGTGGTTGTGCATGCGTGTAGTTGTGGGCGTTGCGCTGTACGGAAGGGGCTGTTGAACATCAAAATATCCGATAGTCGAATGACTGCTTGCTTGCCGTCGTTCGTTTTGTTTTATTTTACATGCACGGCTCGACAGCAGTTTCCCTGGGGCTCCCCTTCGTTCATGGCTCCATGGAAACTCTTTGGCACCAACAAAGGAAGTGCGAGTGTGGTCGAAGGCTCCCACGGTCGAGGGCATGCACATCCTGCTACGCGAGAGTCTGTGAGCGATCCAGTGAAGGTATGAGTGCGAGTGGTGCGGTCAATATAATAGAAAATAAGTGGGCGGGATGGGTAGAAACGATCGGGAGAAGAAGTGACCTAGAGCAGCAGCATGAGGCCTCCAGGGAGACATTAACGTGTTTGACATCAGCGACCGCATCAGATACTTCTACCCTTGTTTTTTCTCGTCTTTCTCTCGTGGTGTTTTCCTTTACTTTGTTCCTCTTCTTCCCGCGTCTTGACGTGTTCCTGCTTGTTGTCGTGCGCACGTTGTCCCGCGCGCGCCCACCCCATTTCTCTTCGCTTCGCATCTGTCGGTATAATTCCCTGTCTCCGTATCGTCGATTTGTTTTATTCCTGTTGTGTGTTTGTGTGTGTATGTGTATCTGTGATGTTGACGTTTGGTTCGTGTGCGTTGCTCGTCCCCCCTTCCTCCGTTCTCATGGTGGTGGTGGTGGCGCCTGCACCACCAGTCGGTCTCTCTTGTTGCGTGCTTCCTCATGTGCCCGCTTTGTGCCCTCCCCACCCCTCCTCCTTTTTCCCCCCTCTGTTTTTCCCTCTGACTGTTAGTAAGTAGCACTACCGTAAAACAGACGCGCGCGTTGTTGTTGCTTGTGGTTGTCGTTGTTTCGCTCGTGTGCCGCCACACGTACAGAAATACACTCGCGAAAGGGAGGATAATGTGTTGGTGTTTGTGGGTGAACGAGGGTTCATCGAATGTTCTTTTATTTTCGTTTTCTCCTTCACCTTCCCCTCAAGGGCGATGAGGGAAGAAAATGGAAAGTGAGAAGCGAGCGAGGAAGGGCAAGAGAAGGGTATGTGAAATACGCACATACATGCAGACACCCACACATCTCGCGAACAAGCAGGAAGTACTCCACACGCACACACACACACGTATATATGTCTACAGGCACCGACACCTTCTTTATCCATGAAAGTATGCAAGAACATTAACACGGAAAGATAAGTCGTTTGGGAGCATCTATGAAGCAGGCACGTCGTTTTTTGGGGGGTGGTCTGCAGGCAGACACACATACACACATTGAGCACTAAGTCGTTGAATCATCGCCCACGAAGCAGCAGCGGACATCCCAGGCATCACTTTCTTTTTTGTTGTCACCATTCGCGTTGTTCCCTGATGCCGTGACACGTGACGGTCTGCCTACCCCTCTACGTGAGCAAGCGCATGTGTGCGGACAAGCTTAAGGAGTAGGCCAGCCCTCCCCACCTCCCCTCCCGGTAGCTACGAGCTGTCAGGCGTACCTTTTTTCGCTGCAGCCACGCTCATCTACACTGCATTGTTGTATTTTTTTCCCTTCCCCTCCCGTCACCCCCACCCACCACCACCATTTTTTTTTAATCGGCGTCTACGTCCATACCAATGCTGTACCTTCCGCTCCCTCGCCAGGAGAGGGAGGAGAAGGGGAGGGTGGACGAACCGGGTGACCTGCTTCCTTGTTTTTGGTTCACTCGACCGTCTCCCCGTGTCTCTCAGTCTCCTGTCACCCTGTCTCCCCTTCTCTCCCCTCATCCATGGACTCCGTCTTTTCGCTCCTCTCCCTCTCTGTCTCCTTTTCGTATATATATATATATATATATGTGTGTGTGTGTGTGTGTGTGTGTGTGTGTGTGTGTGTGTGTGTGTGTGTGTGCGATCTTGTTAAAGTATCACCTCACTCTATTGGTAATACGGCTTTCTTCTTTGTGGTGCCTTTGTCTGTGTGTCGTTGTGCTCGTCTCCTTTCCGTCGCGCCGACGCAGATCTCCGTGCCTATGCGATACCGCTGCGCATGTGTGTATGTGGTGCGTGTGTGTGTGTGTGTGTGTCACGTGTGGTGTTTTGCTTTCGTAGAGTAACATCGTGCTCTTTGTGGTCCTGTATTCTTTTTTCACCCCTTTCGTAAGTCTCCTGACAAAGCTGGTACTTACTGTTGTGCAGTGCCTGCCGAGCTTTTCTTTCGTTTCATTCAACGGATCGCGTATCACGGAGAGAGCTCTCTTTTTATCTCTCCCTCTGTCCGTCTGTCTGCCCTCCGCTGACTGAGGAGGGGGGAGGGCCAACAGCTCAGAGTGCGCGCCATCTCAGGGTCCAGTGCACTCCCCTTCGTCCCACTTCACCCACCCACCCACCCACAGACACACACTCTGACTGTGTGGGGAGGAGCGAAGCAGCCCCTCCCTTTTCCTATCCTCTGCCAATGCCGAACTACCTCCGGTCGTGGCAGGACCAAGTACCCGCAACGTAGCGAAGTCGGTGCGATGTATCGCTACTGATGCCGGTGGTGTAGTCCTGGATTGGCGTGGCGTCGGAGCGACTCGCGAGACACTGGTGGGGTGGGGTTTGAGGCAAAGCGCCAGGCTCTCAGATGACTGGGCCGGCGCGTTGCTGCAACGCGCGTCTGTACGACCGCTTTGCACCCTGCGATGTGCCCCTCCCCCCTCTGTGGCAGCCCCGGAAGGGAGGGGGGTGGTTGGTGGGCGGGCGATAGCGAGTGGTGCTGGCGTCGTGTTGTACGGCGGAGAAACGGAATCACGTTGAAACTGGAAAAAAAGAATCTAATTTCTCTGTCTCGTCGTTTGACGGCGTCTGTCCTGCTGCTGATCGTGTTGAACGGGATTCTCGCGATTTAATCTA